>NC_090886.1:56324460-56336960 GCF_036669925.1 Montipora capricornis
GGTCGATCGAGAATAAAATATTTACGACATGAAAACAACATTTTGGGAGATTTTTGCTACGTTCAAGTAAATTGCAAAATCGAAAGTGACATGGCCGGAATTCAGCGGGCGCCGTGATTAAGTTTCCCTGGCATGTTTACGCGCCAAACAGTGAAGCATCTGTGTCAAATGATGGCAAGATACCGGGTTTTTGTAAGTTTCTTTTTCCGTCAAGTGTTATAAAGTTTGAAATGAAATGAGCGAAGTCAAAACAAAGATCACAATCGCCCAACTCTTGTTTATGCAAAGTCAAAATTTACTCTCCAAGACGCGTACGACGTTATTTATCACAAGGTAATTCCATCATTTTGGAAATAGCAGCCACTTTATTATTCATCTGCGTCACAAGTTTTCACTGATTTTGGGGCTCATTTTGTTGAAACTCAAGCACGCTTCCAACAGGCCTGTGAACCCTTCTTGCTGAATTTCCATTATTGAGCTCCATAAGGGTATATTTTGTTTAAGGATCCACTAAAACGCCATTCGCGTTACATGACTTTCGACGCCATTGCAGGCTAAGTTAATGATTCTACTGTGTCCACCAGAGAAATCTACGCAGTTCCACTACCCTCTCGATCCTAAGAAAGTACGCGCAGAAGGCTCTATGCACAAAGACACCACTTACCAGGGGAGTGACAGGCAAGACTTTTACCGACACGAAAAAAAAAAAATAAATAAATAAATAAATAAATAAAATAAATAAAAAAAAGAAAACAAACTAGACGCAGACCTCGACTGGGTTTGCCATAGGCAACCCAGTAATTATGAAGCGGAAGCAGTCCTTCCTTAGTGTGTGGAATAAATGTTTGCTAGTGCAACTACAAAACGTGCATGACATGCAGGAAAACGTCCGTCAGAGCAATTTGCAGTTAGTATTTTTGCAGACTAGAAAAATTGAGTGAGTTTTAGTGAAGAGAGTGTTTTGTTATCTTTGAATTCAATTTATTACCAAAGCTTAAAAAAAATAAAATACCTCAAAACGGGACAGGACATAAAATAATCAACGCGTGAACAAGTAAACCAAAGGACCACTGACTGCTGGCACGATGTCTGGGTAACCCCTCAATTGGTCTAAATGACCCTCCACTTGAAAAAATTAACTTGAACGCTGCAGTTCAATACCACCCAACTAATGGCCTTCTATTTTTGTGTAACACGTACCACAGGTAACCCAGTTTACGCCCATGGAGCGCCAACAATTGTAGTCCTATTTCTGATTTTTGGGTGATTCTGCTTAGTAACCATAGACCTGTTTGTGCCATAATAATCTGGATTCTACATTTTTCATTCCGATTGCCTAACAGAAATGCCGTTTTTAGGTAACAGTTCAGAAGAATGCAAGACGAGGCAATAAACGAGGCTACAAATGGCCATATAGACCGTATTCATAAATGGCGGCAAAGTAATTATTCTTTTGTCTTCATGCTAATCATCCTCACTAGCCTCGTTACCACGAACAAAATTCAAAAGAATATTTGCTCCAAAGTGAGGCTAGTGAGGACGATCAGCACAAGGACAAAAGAATAATTCCTTGGTCGCCATTTATGAATACGGTCTATTCCGCACTCAAAAACATGCCATTACCTGTACTTCTTGCCACCCAAAAATTTCAATTTTAATTTCTGAAGATGGCAGAGATGGCCAAGCTTTCTTTTTTCTTTCATACAGTCTGGATGAATATGCCGACTTTGACATGGCAATTAGGTATGTACACATGCTTTATAAACTACCTCCGTCTCTATATGCAAACTGCGAAGGTGCAAGACTATCCTCAAATGACAGCGTGGAGGTGATAAGCAACCTTTTCGAACACCCTTGCAATAACCAGCGTTACATTGATACTGCTGTAGTTGCCGCTTCTTTTAGACACATCAATCTTGGGGAGGGGTTAATATTAGCCCTCTTCCAAGACTTACGCCACGAGTGAGACGAGAGCAAAAGGTTCCACAGCTTGGTAACAACGCCTGTGAGAATTTCCGCTTGATCCCTCCATACCCAATAGGGCATGGCATCAGGCCCAGTGGCAGTCCTTTTGACCCCATCGAGCGCCTTCCACACCTGTCACTCACTGACCTCCGGAATAGATACACTTGAACACATTGACATCAAGCTAGGCATAACATACGTAGTAAACATACAAAATTTTCACCAATTAACACAGTGTTTTATTAGTATCTTTCTGAGCAGTATTTAACTCTGCTTTTCAACTCAGACTTGTGCTCTATTTAATAGTAGTTTACAACCTTCGTGACTGACATGCAACTCGCCCTCGAAGGCTCTAAAACCGATTTTCTCGTAACTCATACAGCAGTTTAAAGCAAGAAACTAAGAATACTGTCTTGCCATCCTTTGAAAGAACCTCATTCATTTTACTTTTACTTGTTCTTGTACATGATAAATTTTCTATGGTAACTAAAATTATTTCAAACTAACACCTTGAATATAGCACTTTGCTCTTTTGCAAGAGACTTAACTGATTTGATTTCCTTATAGTGGTAATTAATCAGCTTACTACTGCTCAAACACAATAATTTTGCAAAACGTCTCAGCTACAAGTGATTACTTCTACTTTACATCACTGAAACAAAAACTTTTAAAGAGCCAAGCCCACAAATGGATGCCAAGTGCTGACAAAATCCAATGTTGTCTTGGTTTTAATTTGAGGTATAAGGTGGTGGTGACTCTGTAGGAGTATCCTTCACTGCATCCTCATAGTTTGGCAACAAGTTCTGATTCTGTTACAAAAAAAGGATTCTAGTAAGTACATGGGAGAGTTGCCATTCATCCCCTGTGTTACGAGTTCGAACGTTTTGAGGAAAGTTAGTTTGCAACTAAACTGAACGCAGGGTTGTCGGAACAACAACAAGAAGATTTATTCCAAAATGAACGTAGTTTCCACGAAGTAAAACTCTAAATAACACGTACTCGACAAACTTACACGGCCTCCGCCAACTTGAATAAACACAGCTTCTGTCACACTTGACTAAACACGGCCAACGCCAACTCTCTTCGCTTGTGAAAAACTAGTTAGAAAAACACTCCGCTTGTACTCGTCTACTTATATACTCTGACAATAAACTTCTAGAACTTTCTAAATTAGTAATCAATCTAATTATAGAAAGATTACAAAACACACCGATTTAGAAACGCTTACGCATGAACCTAAAATAAACAAACTACGAACTCTCGCGAAGCTTCGAGACAGTAACGCTTGTCACGCAATACTATTTTTCGTAACATAACCCCCTCTTGAGAAGAAATTTCCTAAATTTCTACTAACAACGAAAAATTAGTTAAATAGTACCAACTGAGGAGGCAGTCCAGTGTCTCTTAAGTTATTCCTCTACTCTGCTTAGATAATCTGCTCCTACATTCTCAGATCCCTTGATAGCCTCAACTCTGAAGTTGTAACTCTGAAGAAGTTGTAACTCTGAAGAACGCATTAGGCGTCCATTAGCAAACTTCGCACTGTTCATGTACTTCAGTGGCTCGTGATCTGTTTGTAGCACAAAGGGAACTCCATACAAATAAAGATGAAACCTTTTGAATCCCCACACAATGGCTAAACACTCTTTCTCGATGGTTGAATAATTGCGCTCTGCACTTGACAATTTCTTACTTGCGTAGCAAACGGGGAATAGCTTGCCATCATGATTCTGCATTAATACAGCGCCAATACCAGTGTCTGAAGCATCAGTCTGCAGAAAGTAGGTTTTCCTTGAATCTGGTAGTCGAAGGACTGGTTCCTTTGTTAGGAGGGCCTTGATACTCTGATAGGCTTTCTCCTGTGCCTCACCCCATTCAACTTTGTTAGGTTGGCCTTTACGCGTGAGGTCTGACAGCGGGGCTGCTAATGCTGCGAAGTTAGGGATAAAATCTCTGTAATATCCAGCCAAACCCATGAACGATCTTATCTGCTTCTTAGTAGTTGGTCTTGGAGCATCTCTAATCTTCGACACGTTGTCTTCATGAAGACCAATTAACCCTTCCTCCAAACGCTGACCAAGAAAAGCAACAGTGTTGACTCCAAAAAGACATTTAGTCGGTCTTATGGTCATTCCAGCAGCTAATAATCTTCTAAACAACTCTCGAAGCGCCTTGATGTGCTCTTCCCACGTACGGGTGTGAACCAAAATGTCATCCCAATAAAATTCAACGTTGTCCAGTCCACACAATAGCTTCTTCATGGCTCTCTTTAAGGTCGCTGCGGAGTTGATCATACCAAACGGCATCTTCAGGAATTCATACGATCCGTCAGGCGTCACAAAAGCGGTCTTCGGTATATCTTCCTCAGGAATAGAAATTTGCCAGTAGCCCTTGCTCAGATCAATTCTGGTAAAATACTTGTCACCACTCAACTTCTGGAACAAATTCTCAGCAGTTGGCATAGGCTCCGGATCAAACACGGTTAACTTGTTCAGTTTACGATAGTCCACGCACACACGATTTGAGTTGTTCTTTTTTCTTAACAACTACAACAGGCGAAGCATAGGGCGAACTTGATTCTCTTATGACTCCCATCTTCATCATGTCTGTAATATCCTTCTTCAGCGATTCTCTTAAGCTATACGGTACTGGGTATGGTCTTGATCTAACTGGTTGGTCGGATGTAAGCTTGATATGATGCTGAGCCAAACTTGTTGTGCCTGGAGCTTCTGTGAACAGGCTTTGAAACTCATTTGCAAGGTCCATGAACTCTGCTCTTTGCTCATCAGAAAGGTTATCTCCTATGGTCACATCATTGACTGACTCTTTCGCGACATAACCACCAATCTCCAGAAAATCAATACTATCCACAGGGTCAACTTCTTCTAATTCACTATCAACATGTTCGTTCTTACAAATGTTAGAGTTCGTTTCAACAACAACTGCTCCAACGGAAACAGGATCCTCTCGCTCAAAATACTTCTTCAGTAGGTTAGCATGGTAAACTCTCTCTTTTCCTTTGACTCTCACTCTATAATCATTGAGACCAACTACAGCACTGACCTCAAATGGACCTTTCCACTGCATTAGGAGCTTGTTGTGGTCGGTCGGTAGCAGCACTAACACTTTATCTCCAGGTACAAACTTCCTGACCTTAGTCTTTCGATCGTAATAATGCTTGCCTTTGTTCTGGGCTTTCTGAAGCTCGGTGTGCGCCAGTTTGAGGGTATCTTCAAGCTTCTCGCGTAGCTCAAACACATACTGATAGCTGTTCTTTACTTCAGGCTCCTCCAGCTCTTTCGTCCAAAGCTCTTTGAGAATAAACATCGGTCCTCTGACAGCTCTCCCATACAGTAACTCAAACGGCGAAAAACCAGTAGACCCCTGGGGAACTTCACGATATGCAAACAGCAACGGGTTAATATAGCGATGCCACTGTCTTGGCTGTTCACTGCACAATCTCTTTAACATGCTCTTCATTGTTCCATTAAACTTTTCCGTCAGGCCATTACACATAGGATGATAAGGAGTCGTGGTGAGCTGTTTAATGCTCAAAAGCCGCGTCACTTCCTTCATACACTCAGAAACGAACTGCGTACCAAGGTCACTCAAGATCTCTTCAGGCACTCCCAAACGACTAAAGATATCCACCAACGCTTCTGCCACAGTCTCAGTATCAATGTTCTTCAGCGGGACAGCTTCAGGATAACGAGTTGCGAAGTCGACCAATGTCAATATATATCTATGACCGTCCTCACTTGGGGGAACAATAGGTCCAACCAGGTCGATTGCTACTCTCTTGAATGGCTTGTCAATTAATGGCATCTTCTCTAGGGGAACCTTCGGTACGGAACCCTTGTTAACTGTCTTCTGACATACATCGCAGGACTTGCAATAACGAGTCACGTCCCCTTGAATGCCTGGCCAATAAAACGCGCTTTGAATCTTATCAGTCGTTTTCTTTATTCCCATGTGACCTCCCATGATCGATCCGTGCGCTAGTTCCATTATTCGACTTCTCAGCTGCACTGGAACCATAACCTGCTTCAGGGGTTTACCTCCGTTCACATAAGGGTGCTTGTAGACGCGGTACAGAACTCCACCTTTCACTTCAAATGAAGTCTCCGCCTGGCCTCTCACAACTACGTCGTCTTTCTCCCAAAATTTCTGTAGGCTCTCGTCATCACGCTGCATTTGCTTGAGCTTTTCTCTATCAACTACAGGACTTTCTTTGGTATCTGGTACCTTCAACGGAATATGTTCTCCAGCTTTCTTAGCTTGACTTCTCGTGGTTACGGCACAAGCTTCTTGTACAGGAACTTGCCAGCTTGGGTCTGGGTCGTCAGCGGCTCTTGCGCCTGGCACATTACCAATAATTAAATCATAAACAGCATCGGGAAGACACTGCGCTTCCACTTGGCCCTTGAGATAAGGTGTATCAACATCAATCTTTGCGATGGGAACTTTCCTTGCCGTATTGTCAATGAGCAGCATAACATTAAATTCGCCAGTAAACTGATCCTCAGACACAAGGTCCCTCTTTACTACAATTCCACTACAACCAGTATCTCTCAGGACATCAACAGGCTTCTCTCCAATTCTACCTTTCACGACAGGCATTTTACTTCTCACTCCAGTCAACGGTTCAATACAAGCACTACTCAACAATGGAATCTTCTTACCACAGGCTAACAGCAACTTATCATCTTTAATACAGGCCTTAACTTCTTCATCAGTAGGTTTAACCTCAGGGGGCTGAACTAAACAACTGGCACTCACTTGACCGCGCTGTACAGGGTTACCATCCTTACTTTGTCCTCCTGATCTGCGTCCACCTGACCGACAGTTTCTAGCTTCATGTCCCTGCTTACCACATAGGAAACACTTTCTTGTTAGAGTTGGGCAGTTGACAGCTTTATGACCTCGGGTGTTGCACTTAAAGCAATGCAGAGCTGGTGGATTAATCTGCATGTTCTTGGCTTCGTCCCTCTCAGGCTGCACTGTTGGCTTTCTGCTCGCTGAGCTGAACAAATGTTTACCATGAGCCTCCAAGTACTGGTCAGCGATCTTCGCAATCTTTGCTAGGGTCTCAGGTGCCCTTTCTCGCAGGTGAATTGCCAAATCCTTAGGGCAAGAGTCAATAAATTGTTCTTTCACGATCAAGTCCTTAAGACCATCAAAGGTTCGCGCAGTATCCGAAAGCTCTAGCCAACGTAACAGGTATCTGTCCAGTCGCACAATAAACTGCTCCGGACTTTCGTCGACTTCTGGTTTGGATGCTCTAAATTTTCGACGATAGCCGTCTTCGGTAAGGTCATATCTCTTCATTAACGCAATCTTTACCCTGTCATAATCCTTAGCGGCGTCCTCCGATAAACGTGAATACACTTCTAGTGCCCGTCCAGACAACAGAGCACTGAGCTTCGATGCCCATCCATCTTTTTTCCACTTAGCTGTCTCGGCAAATCTCTCGAATCTCTGCAAATACGCGTCCAAATCGTCTTTACCATCAACAAACGAGGGGAGTTTAGGTGCCTTAGCCCGATCCTCTCTCACTTCAGGACGTCCGTCAGCACTCTCCACAGCCAAACGTGCAATTTCCAACTCGTGTTCTCTTTTTGCCGCTTCAATAGCCTCTTTCTGTTTCAACAGCTCGGCTTCCATCTCCAATTTTCTTAGTTCGCGTTCTTGCCGCCTAGTTTCTCTCTCTTCATCTTCTCTTCTTCTATCTTCTTCAAGTAATCGATGTTTCTCTTCTTTTTCTTCTTCAAACCGCCTCCTTTTTTCTTCTCTTTCTTCCTCCAATTGTCTTCGTTTTTCTTGTTTTTCTTCCTCCAATTGTCTTCGTTTTTCTTCTTTTTCTTCCTCTTCCTTCCTTCTTTCTTGTTCATATTGTCTGCGTTTTTCTTCTCTTTCTTCCTCTTCCCTCCTTCTCTCTTGTTCTAACTTTTGTTGCTTCTCTACAAACTCGAGCAGCTTTGCTCCTTCCAATCCAAATTCTTTTCCCATCTGCAAAAGCTTTTCCATTTCCATAGCAGTGTTTCACAGTAAAAACACAATATACTCTCTTGTACAGTTCTTCTTACTTTTTTTGTAACTTCTTCTTGAATTGTCCTTTCCTGGTTTCTGTAGTCGGCAAACAAATGAATTCCTCTCCCGGACAGGCCCCCAATGTTACGAGTTCGTGTGTTTTGAGGAAAGGTAGCTTGCACACTAGACTGAACGCAGGGTTGTCGGAACAACAACAAGAAGATTTATTCCAAAATGAACGTAGTTTCCACGAAGTAAAACTCTAAATAACACGTACTCGACAAACTTACACGGCCTCCGCCAACTTGAATAAACACAGCTTCTGTCACACTTGACTAAACACGGCCAACGCCAACTCTCTTCGCTTGTGAAAAACTAGTTAGAAAAACACTCCGCTTGTACTCGTCTACTTATATACTCTGACAATAAACTTCTAGAACTTTCTAAATTAGTAATCAATCTAATTATAGAAAGATTACAAAACACACCGATTTAGAAACGCTTACGCATGAACCTAAAATAAACAAACTACGAACTCTCGCGAAGGTTCGAGACAGTAACGCTTGTCACGCAATACTATTTTTCGTAACACCCTGCCACACATATACAATGTACAGTATGCACACAAAGTTTATTAATGATTGAATTTGAGTGTACATGTAGCTTGCACAGCTACATTGTGTAACATTTTCTAATCAAAAGAACCTTTTTGTGTGTTCAATGCAACCTCATTTCCAGGGTCTTTCTTCTTACAAAATGCTTTTGGTAAAAATCTACATGACTGGTTTATGTTGAGCTTTGAGAGTCTATAGTCATATAAAGCTCTCTTCGTGACCATCTTGAAGAGAGTACAGCCTCATTCCAGCCCAACAAGCTACATGTAAACGAAACAGCCCCATAACTCAGTTGCATCTTCACAGCAACATATCATGCAGGTAAGAGTGAACCTCTTACCAATGATATTTTGGTGTATTTTCCCAGCCTGAATGAATCTCTGATAGATCACAAAATGGAAATTTACCTCATTTGCCTCAGACTGAACATGAAACAAAAATGAATTTGAAGCCTGCTTAACACGGAAATTCACCAGAATCTTGTAGCAAGACCACACACAACCAATGAAATATGCCTACAAATTAAAAGATGACCTTAAGAATAAGTTTAAACATGAAAGACTCTTAAAATGCCAGAACAGGACTGACACTTGCACAACAAGACTGACATATTATACATGAAAGAGCAACTATCAGGATCAAAGAAAAACAGGTGAGGTTATTTCCACCTGTCAGTCTTCATTTCACTTTTCATTCAGCAAAAGACTTCAAGGAAATAATTTTGTGTAAGCACACTGTACATAAAATGGTCCTTTACATTTTAGTGTTGGGTTTGCAGTCATCACTCATGAATGCTACTTTAGCAAAAGACAAAGGAAAGCCTGAAAATTTTGGGATCACATACATAACACATTGGTGGAAATACATATACATGTATTTTTGCTATTTCTGATAAATATTTAAGCATTCCCCTCAGGGTGAGATGAAAATTTAATTCCAAGATCAGCTGGGCAAGCTATTACTTCCTCTTTCTAGCCCAAGTCTCAGAGGAGCTGGTCCAAAATAGTTTTAGTCTGAATTTAAAAACTCACTAATAATTTGTGACTCTGTTAACCTATAAGGTCACCATAAAATGATGGGTTAAGATTCTTTGTTGAACAAGACTTACTTTGATAGAGAGAATAGTAACAGAGACTAACACAACAGTCATCATCAGAGTCCTCATGTTCATTTTGTCCATGGCTTCACCAAGAGGAAAATTTGGCTACAATATGACAAACAACAAAATAAGCTCTGAAAATTAGCCACTAGTTAAGAGAGACCATTTTCATTGAAGGAAAGTCGACATTTGTCAAACAATCAAAATTTCAACTTTTGTGTACAATGACCAGAGGTTGGCAAAACAGCAACACGACTTTAGTGTATTGAAGGAAAACCTGGGGCCTGTTTCTCGAAGGTCCCGATAACTTTACGGTGTCGAAAGGCCATTTATGAAAATGCCTTCCACTTGTTTTGATAAGGTTGTCTTTTAACATGTTTTAAAAATAACAAAAAGCAAAATGATTAGAAGCTTGATGACTTAAAACATCTATGCTCTCAAAATACAGAGAGCATTGTGACACCCGGAAAAGGCCCAAAAAGGTTCGGGACTTTCAAGAAAAGTGCCCCTGGAACAGGGGCTACTTCCTTAATTTCTTCGTAAAGTTCAATGATACCAAATTTTATTCACCACTGACTCACCAACCTGATGTACAACAGTACAGTACCCCAGGTACTGCGTTTGTTTAAAACTCTCACAATCAATAAAATTTAATCAAGTACTTACATTGTTCTTCAGCATGAGTTTCAGTTCAGGTATGTAACTGATGGCTCCAACAGCACCCAAGAGGTTCACACAGAAATCAAAAACTTGCAAACAAAAGAATGGCAGGAGATAACTTGGCTGACGCTGAAAGACAAAACCATGTACATATACTCCTCTAAAAATGTGAATCTTACACCAAGTTTGCAGGAGACGAAAAAATTATATCAAAAGGGTATGAACCACAACAAAGTGAACCCAGGTTAGTAAATAACCAAGGCTTGCATTCTGGGAGGTACAGCAAATTTGACAACAATAATAAAATTTTTATTATGGAAACTTACTGTAATGGCTCCATATATCAGCAAAACTGTGATGAGAAAGGAGAAAAACGCAATGGCCAGTGCCACAGAGTTGTCAGCTAAAAAAAGACAGCAAAAATCTGTCAACCATTGCAAAGCAGGGTTAAACAACTAACCGAACACTTACACTTGCATGTACAAGAGATTCTTACCTGACCTAGGTGCAGTACCATAGGTTTCAAAATACCTTTCTTCATAAAGTTCTGGATGCAATAACATCTGAGTTAAAACCACAACACCAGCAATATGGATCAACTGAAAATAAAACCACAGATGTACATGTAAGCATGTCTTGCCAAAAAGACAGCAGTTTTTGTGGAAGCAATAGTCTTCAAGTTTGCATAAGAAAGATGTGTACAGGGTTCATGCTGGATTTTGCAAGTTTTCAAGGAATTTTTGTCAGAAGAGTTCCATGCCATACATTGTGGTTCAGTGTTTTCTTTGCTGAAAAAGCCACCTTGATGTTCTTTCCAATGTCCTTCGAGTTAAGTGCATGCACAGGCATTTTATTTTTTGCATTTTATCATTCCCCAACAGTTAAATTTGGGTTCAACTCTTGAACCACCTCTTTAACTTAGCATGATGCAATCTCAACAATTTTAACCCCAGCAAAAATTCAAGGAGTTTTAAGCAGTTTACCACCCAATCCTTTTTTTCAAGGGCTTTTCAAGTGCCCTGGGAGTCCAAAATTAAATCCCAGGGCTTTTCAAGGACTTCAAGGAGTAGCACGAACCCTGTGTGTAACTGTTCGGAGGGAAGCAATAATAAATTTATTGCAAGTTAAGCAAGTCTCAAAAATCCACTGTAAGAATGTATATGTTGTGGTTGAACTTTTTTCAAGTTCAAAATTTATTAAAGCAGTTCAATTTTGAATTGCCTTTGTCTCAGCTTATGATAATGAATATTACATAAAGAAATACCAAAACTGAACTGGATTGATAAATTTGTCAACCAAAAAAAAATTGAACCACAACATACACATGATGAAAATTAAAGATAAGAGACTACTATTTCCCAAACCAAACAAAAGGTGTACAAGCTGCAGGAGGGCTTTTGTTTAATTCCAGTGTAGAAAAAAGTCACACAGGACATGGTCCAACATTGTCACTACTTTTAGCCTTTGTTTGCTTTAAGTTCTGTGTTTGATAAAATAAAACGAAATCTCTCCATAGTAAGTTTGCATTACAGCTTTAAAGTAACCCTCACTCTCTCACTTCCTTCCCACAATTAGTTTCATTTTCATGTCAAGACACCAATAGTTCTATTCACCATGATCTATAATAAACATTGTCTCAGTTAACCATGGTGGCCCACAGAAATGCAGCTTATTTAAAGTGGACCGGTAATCTAGAATCGCTCCCAGTTAATAAATTATTTCTCTCGAGAAAGCATTAGTAAATGAGCGTTAATGCACCGTATGTCTACTGGCAATTCAACAAGGTGTAAAGTTCTTCTTTCACATATGTCAGCAGAGGTGCAAGATATATAAGATTCAACGTAGGTATGTCCCACACGGAAACAAAAAAGCCAAGGAAAATATCATGGTATTAAATTATTTTGTTTTATTCGCTTCGCCCAAGAAAACCCAAATAATCAAACAAACAAACTAGATGCATGCGCATAATAGACAAGACAACAAATTGATACGAGGGGAAGGATCACCGCAACTGTCAGCACAAGCCAGTTACTGCGGACCCGCCAATTACTCGTCTAAAAGTTATCGAGGTAAGTTAAGGCCCAACACAAACAATCAATCAATTCAAATCAGGATTTGAGCTTTTAGCTTAC
>NC_090886.1:56344460-56351960 GCF_036669925.1 Montipora capricornis
GTCTTTCAATGTAGCGACCTTTGTGATACTTCATCTTGTCAAACTTGGACTCATCAATCTCAACAGTTGTTCCAGGACCACCTATTGGCATCGCATGTTTCATAATTCTGTCTGCACAAACCTCCTGGCAATAGTTATACCAATCTATCACCGTTTCTGTCGAGCTGGTTTCTTCATCTAACATGGTTTCGTGCACTGCTTGTGTTGTGGTGAATTTGTGCGCCCAAGCGTAAGTTAAGGCTAATATTTTTTCAAGGGAAAGCATACTACTAGAAAACCATGACTTTTGGCGGATTGAAGCTTGTCCATTGTGTTGTGATGTTGAAATTGTCATAGTTTGTACTTTCTACCTGATCACGTGACTGGGAGTAAAATCACTTGAGTTCATGAATGAATGGCGTCATGTAGCTTTTAGTTTATGCTCGCCGATAATTCACTCAACATGGTGTCAGAAGTGGGATTTTGAGTCTTTTGACGGGAAGATAGCTGGATAGCCGAGGCTCTCAGAAGACAATACGGGAGAGTTCTTCGAGGTCACTCGAGCGACGCTACATATTTTCAGAAGAGAACGTAAGAAATTATTTGCTGCGACAGCCGAAGAAACCCGTGAAGTAAGTGTACTACTGTTCCGGAGAAATCATGGCTAACAAAATTACTGCACCCGAAATGTTCGATTTCAAAAAGCCAGACGAGTGGGAGGAATGGAATCATCGGTTTGGTAGATATCTGATAAGTAAACACATTGCTCTACGCCATGACGATGTTATGACTACATTTATGTTTGGCAATGAGGGAGACAGACTAAAGTAAAAGGAAAAGTTCGACCAGTATTTCCTGGTTAGGAGAAATGTCATTTATGAGCGAGCGAAATTCAACCAGCGAACCCAAGCTGACGAAACTGCTGAGGAATTCATCAGGTTGCTTCATTGTTTGGCCGAGCATTGCAACTTTGGCGCCTTGAAAGAAGAAATGATTCGACATGGTATTGTTGTTGGAGTTAAGGATGCTACTCTAAGTGAAAAGATGCAGTTGGAATCGACTTTGACTCTTGAAAAAGCTGTTAAAATGGCCAGGGAAAGCGAGTCAGTCAAGAAGCAACGAGACGTCATTATGTGGTTTCTGGTCTTGAGCAGTCCTTGTTGGGAAGAAGTGCGTGTAGCCGGCTCGGGACAATTGCTAGAATCTCTACTGTTGATGCCAAGGACAGCAACTATGTTCCCTAGCCTGTTTCAGGGGTTAGGATGCATGGATGGTGTTTACGAGATCAAGCTGGATGATTCAGTTACCCCATTTAATTTGACTACACCCAGGCGTATTCCTATTCATTTACTACCTAAAGTGAAGGAGGAACTTGGGCGAATGGAGCAAATGGGATTGATAGAACAGATCGATCAACCTACCCAGTGGTGCTCTCCGATTGTTGTTGTACCCAAAAGGAATGGCAGTGTCAGAATTTGTGGTGACTTTGTCCAGTTAAATAAGGCTGTTCAGAGAGAGGTCCACCAAATGCCAACGACTGAACAAACTCTAGCCAAACTGTCTGGTGCTAAGATCATGTCTAAGCTGGATGCAAACGGTGGATTTTGGCAGAGGAAGTTAAGTGAGAATTCAAAGTTGGTTACCACTTTCATCACTCCATGGGGCAGGTACTGTTTCACAAGATTACCCTTCGGTGTTTCTTCGGCGCCCGAGCACTTCCAAAAAGCGATGCAGAGGATCCTCGAAGGTTTAGATGGGGCGGAGTGTCAAGTTGATGACATCTTGGTGTTTGGAGAGACTCAAGAGCAGCATGATAAGAGATTGATTGTGGTAGTGGAGAGGTTAGCAGATGCTAAGGTTACCCTTAACCTGGAGAAGTGCAAGTTCTCAACAGATAAAGTGGAATTTCTGGGGCACGTGATAGGCAAAGATGGAGTGCAAATCGACCCCACTAAGGTGGAAACTGTCACACAGATGGGGGAACCAACTGACATTGCACAATTAAGGCGGTTCCTTGGCATGGTCAATCAAGTAGGGAAGTACATCCCAAACCTGGCTGACATTACAAAGCCACTGAGAGATCTTCTGAGTAAGAACAATGCATGGCTGTGGACTGAGGCTCAGCAAAAAGCATTTGATGACGTAAAGAAAGCACTAGTCTCTGCGCCAACACTAGCCCTCTATGATCCAGTCAAAGAGACAAGGGTATCATCGGATGCTTCCTCATTTGGTCTTGGCGCAGTTCTCATGCAAGCCCAAGAGGATGGCGGTTGGAAACCTGTTGCATACATATCAAGGTCATTGACGCCAACAGAACAGAGGTATGCCCAAGTCGAGAAGGAAGCCCTAGCAGTGACCTGGGCATGCGAAAGGTTATCAAACTACCTCATCGGTAAGCCATTTCATATTGAAACTGATCACAAGTCATTAGTTCCGCTCCTGGGGTCAAAGAACTTAAATGAAATGCCACCAAGAATTCAGCATCTTCGAATGAGGCTGCTCAGATTCCAGTATTCCATCTCCCATGTTCCAGGCAAGAGTTTGACGACAGCAGATACCCTCTCAAGAGCTCTGGTAAACCAGGAGCGGCAGTGGGGCTTACAATTGGCGGGACAGAAAAAGATGGAGTTCCGGAGGCACTGAAAGGCTATTGGAGTGAGAGAGGAGAAATTACCTTAGTTCGTGGATTACTTCTTAAGGCTTCCAGAGTCATCATACCATCCTACATGAGGATAGAGATTCTTGATCATTTGCATGAAGGTCATCAGGGTATCACAAAATGTCGCAGCCGTGCCAAGATGTCTGTGTGGTGGCCAGGCCTTAGTAGACAGATTGAGGATATGGTTCAGGGATGCCGCAAATGTGCAGAACATCGAACTTTCTGAGCAGAACCCCTTATTTCCTCAGTGGTTCCAGACAGACCATGGCAGATCATCGGAACAGATTTGCTTCAGCTAAAGGGCCGTACCTATTTGCTTGTCGTGCATTACTTCAGCCAATACATTGAGCTGGCCTTGCTTTTATCATCCAGACTTCACAAGATGTTATTCAGGCACTGAAATCTATGTTTGCGAGACATGGAATCCCCGACTCTGTCAGATCTGACAATGCCACTGCTGTGACAGTTTCCATAAGTTCAAATTTTGTAGCGTGAGCGGCCATTCTGGATTAATTTTAAATTTCACAGTTTGATCAAAGAGAGGGGTTAACATCGAGATTTTATACTGCAGTAATTTGTGCACAAAAATTTCCCATAAAGGATGCCCCAATCACAAGGAGGTATACTCTTCCGTGCAGTAGTACGTAGTATGGGGGTAGTATGTAGTACGGGGGATGAAAAAACAAGCAAGTCACACATTCACAGATGTACTTGATTAACCTCCAAAAGAATTTTACTGGGTTCAACCTTAAGCCTAAAGAGTGAGATTCACTTCTACACAGTACAAATTAGCCATGTATATGTTCAATACCCTTGGGTATACGCCTTTTTCTTCAAAACTATAGTGCGAATGCATAATTAATTTGTCCTGCATGCATAATGAAGTAGGGACCTGTGCAGAAATCATTCCCTTTTCCCTCGCCAAGTAGTGAGGGAAAATCCCTGGGAACAAGGTTGCTTGGAAATAACTTTGCCATCTTGGTAAATATCCAGAAGCCGTTCGAATGAACTTCCCGCGTTCGTGAGAGATTGGCTGAACGAAAGGTGAGTGGTACATACATTGCACTCTTATCGTGTGCCACATAATTCTGTGAGCCCTCGTTGGATACGAGATGGTAAATAGCAGAATCCTATGTCACATTCCTGTGAATCAAAAGCATACTGAAGATCACACACGTACAAGACAATAATTATTATTTATCTTGTATCTTGTACGTTTGACTGTGATTGATTACTCATTAAAATGTACTATTTTACTCAGGGAATTAAAAAAATTCAAGCAAAAAGCAATGATGGAGCGGGCAATGATCGTTACAGGTACCTAACATAGGAAAGTCTTCAGAAAAAGGTTTAAGTACTATTTTCAATTGTTAAAGGTCTTAATATATCTATATAATTTAAAGCATTATTTATTTTCCTATTATCTTTAAACTTTTTTAGGCTTGTGGTCTCTGATGGTATATATCTCTATACTTGTAAGTATCAGGGATCTGTATTTTGCTTTTGTTACTTTCTAACAAACCAATTTAGTTCACCTACGACCCTAATCTTTCCATATCTAATATACCTTGATCAAAATCTTGTTTGACCAAAGTTTCTGCAACCAATCATAAAACCTCTAAAAATAACAAATTACAAGGTAATTTTCAACATTTAATAGCTGCAGTATTAATGATTAATAGATTGATTGATCACATTCATTTCTTGATTAATTTTTCATCATTTTAATGTAGCTGCCATGTTAGCCACCCAGCTCAATGACTTAGTGACATCCAAACAAATAGAGGTCAAAGCTGTTATCCGGCTGGATAAATACATCTGTAATATAATTCAGGAGACAAGGTGGGGATAATTTTAAAAACTCATCAATAATTCATGGTGGAAAAACAAGAGCAGAGATGTAACCAGAGTGTGTCATTGTGTCCTGGGGCGCACTCTATTTCCTTTTGAATGCATAGAATGTGGCACAAAGGGTCTAATTGGATGCAGAAAAAAAATCTAATGTTTATGCAAATTACGAACGCTAGGAAAAACATGTGAATGGCTTATTTCACAAGGAAATTGAACATTCCCATTTCTCATAACGGTGAAATGTTTGAGTTCCTTAAATTTCAAGGTAAGCCGTTATTTTCAGATTTTTGTCGTCAAATGATTTCATTTTGACAATCAGTATGTCCAGCTTGAGGAGTTAAGTTTTAAATTCCCACATGTTGCGTGACATGATCTGAGCTGTTTTTTAAGCAAGACAGTCAGCGACACTTTTGATCTGCCGCCCGTGATAATAAAATATTTCAGTCGAAGTTCAGTTTGTTGCATGCTTTCCACACGAATTTCAAGCATTAGTTCGCTTATTGTCACCAAGAAATAATTATTTAAATAGCAAAATAAACACTGCTTTTTGCATTCCATTTTGCCAAGAAAATTCCTATACATAAAGTTACCATTTCTATTTTACAAAGTTTTGTATTCCAAACTGTGTAATAAACGCTAAAAGGCAACATTGGGCTTTGTAAATAGACAGATTATATGAAATATGGCTTCCTGATCAGTGATACTACTGGTCACTATCTAGCCTTCCTTGACAAGGCAAACATGGTGCCTTAAGACCGCTCCTCAGAAGAACAGACACTCGCAAACTGCAGGGATCTCTCTTGGGATTTAAGGTCTTTAATAGAATTTTAGGGCTAGGGTTAGGTATAATAAGACTGAAGGCTTTGAATACTGTCATAAATTGTTTACATTCAGTTGAAGAAGCTAAGAGCTGGAGTATTCGCTTAACCATCAAGAGACTGCTAACTTACTTCTAAAAGTCTGCCTTGCATTCTCGTGGGCCCTTTCGCATGTCTTTTAACATGCCATTTCTTTTTCTCTTGCGGGAATCCCGCAAGGGTGTGGCACACTGGTATTTGCACAGTACTCAAAATAACAGATGCCCACTGGTACATTTTCCTTGACATACAGTGTATGCTTTTAAAAAAAGGTTTAAACAATCATGATCCCTGGTCACTGGTCAGATGATACCAAACTTTGTTTTACCTACTGTTATAGCACTTTAAAAAATATATCTTGGCAGGTACTCATCTCTAACTTGATACTTTGTAGGAAAGTTTTGATTGTTTTGGAACTTTCTGTGTTAAAAGCTGCGCATGAAGTGATGGGTAAGATAGGAGACCCAAAGCCCCTTACCACAGATTCAAAAGGGGATCAACAGCACCAGCAGCAACCCCAACAAAATGGTAGTGGACCAGTGCAGCGTAACGTGACAGGTATATGATAAATTTTATTGATAAAACAGTTTAACAAGTAACAATTTCAGTATGCTATAGTGCTCCTGTTGTATTGTGAATGGAGTTAATTCATTGCTGGGGTACTCTTATGATTGAGGTGTGGTCATTGAATAATCATTATTTATTTGCCACTGCAGCAATACACATATGTTAATGTAGTTCAATAATACCCAAATAATTTATGTTAAAAACACAATAGCTATTGCTTGCATTCAATTTTGTTCCCGGAAGCATTTTAAATCTGATCTTTTTTCCAGATGACCACCATCAAAACCAGCCTCAAAGAGGGTTAGCTGGACAGCAGTCCAGAGGTAGGCATGAAGTTCATTTGCAAAAGTGTAAAATGATGAACATGTGTGTGAATACTTCTTTTTATTCCAGCTGGAATTGTGGGAAGCAAGCAAACAGGAGGACCTCTTAGGACAGGGGGACTTGCTTCTGCCACATACGGAAGGTACCACTTTGCTTTCTGGTTTCTGCCAATAATGTAATTTTATTGCTCACCACTTGCATTTATAGTAAGTGGTAACTGTTCAATAGCAACTTGAGAGCGGTATTTTTGTCTCATTTTTGTTTTTAGTAATCAGCAAGTATTCCGAGGAGGAGAGAATTCCAAACCTGTTTACCCAATAAGTTCTTTGACACCATATCAAAACAGGTATGAATTTAGAGGAGATTGTTTTCCATAAGTGTTTTCTAGTTTGGAGAATAAAGATAGTATGCCAGTGAGCTATTTGTGTGGTTTGCATCCTGGCAGGTAGATCTCTTGAAAACGTTACTAACAGGGTTACCTCAATGCTTAAACATGTGACAAGTTCAAATCAAACTGATTGAAAAACTAGGAAAATTTAGGGGCAAAACCATTTTAGATTACAATATAACTTTGAAAACTGAATGCTATTACCTATTACTTCTGAAACAGGTGGACAATACGTGCTCGTGTAACAAGCAAGTCTAGTATACGCACATGGAGTAATTCCAAAGGGGATGGGCGTGTCTTCAATGTTGATCTTGTGGATGAATCGGTAGGTGTCAGGATCTCAAACTTTGTGAAGTCAACTTTGATGTGTTGTAGTATCCTGTCTGTTTTATGGGCACAAACGTTTACTTACGGTAAAACAATAGGAACGTCAAAAATCTTTAAAATAAATAGCAAATTGCAACCAGATGATTCTTTAAAATTCTTTTAATGGGAAAAATGTGACAACAGGACCATTTTTGAGCCTGACAACCCTCCTCTGTAGAAAGCACCCTTTATCAATTTTTCACAGCACCAAAAATTAATCCTGACTTCAGTGGGCCTCAAACTTCCACTTTTTGTTTACCCATAGGTAATAGAGGGAATGGTTATGAAACCCGACAAATTTCTTTGTTGTAGGTTTTTGTTTTCTTTTTTGGCCTTGACCGTGCGCAAAACACAATAGTTGTTTACTTCGTACTTAGGAACTAACCAATAGAAAAGTGTTGGTTACGTAATTCATGCATAGTGTATGAGTGCAAAACAAAAGATTGTGCACGGTCGTGGACTTTCCAACCTAAATCTTGGCATCTTTGTCTGCTCCTTTGATGTTTGCC
>NC_090886.1:56356960-56359460 GCF_036669925.1 Montipora capricornis
ATTTACTTCAACCTTCAACATTTTATCTCTCTCCTATTTTACATAAGATATCTAAGAGGGATGTTACATTGTTGGATAGATCAGAGAAAAGTGTTCGAGTGACGCTTTGGGGCGATTATGTAAGTAAATCTTTATCCAACCAGTCTTTGTTGATGGCATTAGCTGTACTATACAGTACTGTGCAAAAAGAATGCAAACGAATTTCGATGAAATTCGCTTACTGTTTCCCTTGAAATTTCGGCAGAATTTTCGAAGAAATTTCGCTGAGCCACACGAAAATTCGCAAATCCAACAACGAAATTTCGGTTGGAGTTTGTACGTACTGAAACAAAAATTCGCAAATCTAACAACGAAATTTCGTTGGAGTTCGGACGTACTGAAACGAAAATTCGCAAATCTAACAACAAAATTTTCGGTTGGAGTTCATACGTACTGAAACGAAAATTCCAGAACTTCAATAATTGAAATACCGTTATCCTAAAGCCATGGCTACAAGCGATTTTTTGCTCGCGCCTGTGATGCAATTTTTTCAAATTTTGTCGCGTCGCCAGCGCACGATGAAAATCACAAGTTTAGCCACCCTTGAAATGGCAACACAACAGCAGAAAAAGTCCTTGGAAAAAATGGGCAGTTCAAGGGTGGCTACACTTGCGATTGACGCGATAAAATTTGAAAAAATCGCATCACCGTCGTGAGCAAAAAATCGCTTGTGTAGCTGCGGCTTAAAACGAAGTTTCGCATTTTAATGAATGAATGGAATCAACAACTGTACTGTTCTGTCAACCTTGTGTGGAAACACGACAAATAACATCATTGCCATAGCCATTTTAACCTACCAAACGTATCAATTCTTCTTGGTTTTCACGTCACGCAAGTACCACGCAAAGAAAAAATAAAATCGCTAACCATTAAACAAATTAAGTCAAGAAATTGAGATGTTGTAGGAAGGTAATAAATCATGAGCGTGTCAAAGTTTTAGGGCTGTGCGATAATCCAAGCTCGAGTTATTTGACAATAGACACTTCTCTTAACATATTGGTTATTCAGAACTCGAAAACACATGGGGAATCGACATTTTCGTGACATGTTTCTTAGAAGCAATCCAGATGTCACGCATTGACTGAAGTAGTAGAAAGGGGTTGTAAAAGGCAAATGCTCGCTGCGAACGTTCATGTCAGGACGAAATTTCGCTCGAATATTCGCGCGGCCGTTGCGAATTTTCGTTCTGATTGAAACAATAGGCGTTTCGAAATTTCGACGAAGTTCGAATGAAAATTCGTTTCACCCGAAATTTCGTTATATTTCGTCAAAAAGTAGCGCAAAGTGCCGAAAAGCGCGAAATACGTTTGCATTCTTTTTGCACAGTACTGTACGTCCCAGACTTCTGATTTAGGATAAGGTTCTAAATTTGTTTGTAAATTCTTTTTATGTTGACCAAATAATTTTAGATTGTTTAACCCATTCACACCTAAAGCACCCCAAACTGACAAGTAACATCGTCTTGCGTTAGAGTAAATTAAATAAGTCACTGTCAGGTGGAGAAGGGTTAAATCAGGTTTTCTAGGCGTGTGTCATCCTAAAAAGGACTTGTTGATATGGCACTGACTGACATTTTGTCAACCTGAGCAGAGATCATCCTGGTTCTTAGCAAGACTTCTGCACTCTTTGTAAAAAATAGCAATCTTTTCAAACAAGACCCTTCCTCAGGATTACAAAACCAGGAGGGTCTTTTTCAACCACACGGAGCTTCATGACTTGGTTCAAAACAAATAATGATCAGCAATAATCACTTACTTAATTTAAGTCTCAAGCTTATATAGCTGGTTGCTAGTGCATTACATCAAATAAAATCACATGAAAATAATGCAGACCAAATAAAAGTGATGGTTTCATGTGAGAGAAGAAAGCAGGAGTGCCAGAGAGAAATCTCTTGAAGGTGAGTAGAAAAGGAAGAAACCCAACCTTCTAAGGAACTTAAGTCTTGGAATGAAATGCAAACCACATTGGTGAAAGGTTAGCTTCTTCGAGGAATTTTGAAATAATGCCACCTTAAAAAATTTTTTATCAGTCTCCATAGTAACCTATTTTCAGTCCTTTCTTTTTTATAGCTAAGTGCATCTTTTTAAGGACGTTCACGCCCATTGCTACTGTGCATCCTTGCAGCACACACAAATTCACATGCCACGTCATGCATAGAGAGTGTGGGCTAAGTACTAAAATGAACAATGATAGGGCAGATGGCCAATGCTATAGCTTTGCTTGGATTTAATGATCTTGGATGTTCGGTGACCCCTACTTTTCTTTTCAGAAACAGATGTTATTTACATTTATCTCCACATTGTCCAAAAATGAACAAAAAAATCAATGTGGGAGGTTAAAAAAATTTCAAGATTTCTGTCCTTGGGACTAAAGAAGCCAGATTTTTTTTCAGATTTAGGGTGTTCTTCCGGGAAAGTTCTCTCCAAAATAAAGTTGGTGACCCCTCCCCCCCCATTTTTTT
>NC_090886.1:56366960-56369460 GCF_036669925.1 Montipora capricornis
GAGAGTTGGTACTCGAAGGAAATAATATTCAAGATGGCTCACAAAGAAATCAAAGTCTTCGCCAAGTTGAAAATGCTAATTCAGCGCAATCGAATTTGCATAGCCTACTAATCGATCAGTCACGCGATTGCAACCAACAACCCCCCACGGGACCATCCAGCGAATTACCAGATCAAAACAAAATAAAGCCAAACCTGCCCGACTACGAGGTGTTTCCCTCTGAAATTAAGAACAAAAAATGGGGCGATATCAGCCACGAAAGCTTCTGCAATTCAATAAATGCTATCTATGATGAAATTGTCCACTACAGGAGAAACATCTTTAATCTACCGTCTGGCCGAGCCGGGAAGAGTTTCGTCGAAGAACTGGCTTTTTGGATCAGGCAATTCAATGTCAATTCCGACCTGAACTCAATCGCTTTAAAGGCCTTCATGGTACTTCCAACCCTGATCCTGCAAAAGCCTTCCGCAACTTCTAAAAGTAAAGAGCATAGCGCAGCATTAAAGCGCCGTTTAACACTCTGGAGGCAAGGAGATCTTAGCCAGTTGCTCAGCGAAGTGAGATTTATCCAGAGAAAGTTTAAGAGTTCGAAGAAGGCAAGAACAGTGGAAGATCTTTCTAAGGTTTTCGCAAAGCTTGTTATGCAAGGAAAACTGTCAGCAGCTTTAAAACTCTTGGAGAATGAGAGTTCATCAGGTTTGCTCGATCTATCACCTGCAGTCCTGCAAGGGCTAAAAGACAAACATCCAGAAGCCGCTGAGATTGCAGAGGAGAGCCTGTTACATGGCCCGATCAACTCTATCCCACCAGGTGTGTTTGACCTCATAGATGAGGAAATGATTTTTAAGTCAGCCAGTAGAACCAAAGGCTCCGCGGGACCATCAGGAATGGATTCCGAAATTTACAAACGGATCTTATGCTCAAAGAATTTTAAGAACGAAGGGAAAATGTTAAGGGAAGAGCTAGCCATATTTACAAGACAACTACTCACAAAGTCGTACCACCCGTCTTTGTTGGAGGCATATACATCATGCAGGCTTATACCGCTCGACAAAGATCCGGGAATTCGTCCAATCGGTGTCGGAGAGGTTTTGAGACGGATAATAGGTAAAACTGTGTCCGTGTTCCTTAAAGAGGATATCAAGGATGCTGCGGGGCCCCTACAAGTTTGTGCAGGCCACAGCGCAGGGGCAGAGGCCGCGATACACGCCATGAGCCAGATTTTCGATGAGGAGGGGTCAGATGGAGTACTGTTGATCGATGCAAGTAATGCATTTAACCAAATGAACAGATCTGTAGCTTTGCACAACATTCAGATTTTATGCAAGGAAATGGCGCTTTATTTAATAAACACCTACAGAAGCCCATCTAGACTTTTCATCTGTGGGGGAGGTGAAATACTCTCACAGGAGGGGACAACACAGGGCGACCCCCTTGCAATGGCTTGGTACTCGGTTAATACATCAATGATGATTTATTATTTGAGAGCACACTGCCCGGGGGTTAAACAAGCATGGCTCGCGGATGATTCGGCAGGCGGTGGAGTAATCACATCGCTTTACGATTGGTACAAGCTGTTGAGTCAGGAAGGAGAGAAGTTCGGTTACCTTGTGAATGGGTCAAAGAGTTGGCTTATAGTAAAGTCAGAGGAAGCTGCCGCAGAAGCAGCGAGAGTATTCGGTGATGAAGTTAATATCACTATTGAGGGTCAACGTCATCTAGGAGCGGTCATTGGATCACAAGAATACAAGGATATGTATTGTAAGGAGAAAGTGCGTGCATGGAAAGGGGAACTTGAAACACTATCAGAAATTGCTAAGAATCAGCCCCACGCAGCGTATATCGCTTTTACGAAGGGGTTCAAGTCCAAGTTTACTTATTTTCTTCGCACAATTGAGTCATTTGAGGACTATATCGACCCAGTCCAGGAGGTAATCGACGATCTACTACTTCCAACATTCTTTGGCCAGACAGAGCCCCTTCCCGACGAAGTGCGCCAACTCGCTACCTTGACAACGGCCCAAGGGGGACTAGGCGTGCCGGATCTGAGATCGGAAGCACCACAACAGTTTACCGCATCAGCATCAATCACAGCCGCACATGTAGACTCCATAACAACTCAGAGTACCATCATGATAACAGGCGAAAATTCCGTAGAGGAGCTGAAACGTCACCACCAGGCGCTAAAGGCCGAAAGGGAAAAGGCAAAAATGGAGTCGATTGACTCCACCCTCTCCCCTGATCTTCTTCGATTGGCCAATCAAGCAAGAGACAAAGGGGCCAGCTCTTGGCTTAACGCGATCCCCCTCAAAGATCAAGGTCTAGCTCTTAACAAGCAAGAATTCAGAGACTCTCTGCGGCTACGTTACAACTTGCCTCTCACCGACCTACCAGCCCAGTGCGTTTGTGGGGATAGATTCAATGTTGGCCACGCCCTCTCTTGTAAAAAAGGAGGGTTTGTGGCACAAAGGCATGATGGTGTACGAAACCTACTGACATC
>NC_090886.1:56374460-56401960 GCF_036669925.1 Montipora capricornis
TAGGTCTCACAGAGCATAAGAATTTAATAATGTTCCAAATGGGCTTTTAAGTAGAGAGATTCGTATCACTGTGTATGTTAGGATTGTATTAGGTTTCGTATCGAACTTCTTTTTTTCACTTCTAAGTATAGTTTCTCAAGTGGTGTAGGTTACGTTATGCGCCCTATACTACTCATAAATTAATGTGGACAGCATTCCAAAGTGTATACTGCGAGATAATAATAAATTAAAACATATATAGCGCTTAAAAATTTAAACTGAAATATACATAAGCCGACGAAACTAAAAAAATAACATACAAAAGGAGAAAGCTTCTTGTTTAAAATAAGCGACATTTGGACAGGATCTTATTTTCACTGGAAATTTGTTCAAGGGTAGAAAATCAAAATCAGCAAAGGCGCGAGCACCAATCCATTCTCTCAAACATCTTAATAACTGCTAGGTCATTCTTTTGTTTTTGTTTTGTTTTGTTTTTTATCAAGGCAAATTTAGCCGATTTTTCGGGGAATCAGTGGGTCACGTGTTTCCAGGAGTCAGCAGAGGCAATACTCAACATCAGCGCAAACCAAGTTGGTCAGATAAAGGACTCGGTGAGAAAACTAACCATGGAATTTAAGTGAGGATTACGGGAGGAGGGGGGGGGGGTACATGTATCCGTTGTCAAAACAAACATGGTTGTTCCTTAAGGAGCTTTTTTAAAGATATGCAAACAAATCATGCTTTGAGCGAAGAAAATTGGCGGGAACTTGGGAGTATTTCCTTCTCAATACTATTATGGTAAATGAAGTAGTGGCAAAGTTAGCTGAGTTTTGCCTTCGCTAAAAATATTGGTTAAGGTCTTACGGATCGATATTCCTGTTGAACAATTTGTGGCATTGTAGTTGTCCTCTGGTCTCGCCGCTTTGCGCTATATGCTCTTGAGTACCGGTAGGTATAATTACTGCAACATTTATTTGTTTTATTGCAGGGTGATGAGCGGGCCTATGATCACATCTTTTCAGAAGCAAACTTCAAAACTTACAATTTCAGGATTCGGGCTAAAATGGAGACATATAATGTAAGGATTCAACATCCCCTGGCTGCTTTTCTGCAATTATCAGCGTTACCTTGACGTTGTTTACTACTGATTTGCCTTCGGTCTGTCAATCTCCAGCTTTTATGAAGTCCTTTTAAGCATCTTCGCGTCTCTCTCCACCACCGGATGCTACATGGTTTCTCGAATTTCCTTCTTATAGTGCAATCAATGTGGAACGAAACAACTGTATCTTAAGTTAGTAAAGCGCCGTGAAGTTGTGATAACTTCAGTCTTTCATTATTATTATTAGTTATTTATTTATTTATTTATTTATTTATTGCAAATGTGACCAAAAGCTCGTCTTGGTTGTAGCTAGGTAACCGTAAACCGTTTTCGTTGGGTTGTTTTTGAAGTTTCCGGTAGACCTTTGGGGGTTTCCTTTGCGAAAATAGGCCATTTTACAGTCGATGGCCCAGTGATGTAGTCTGTGAATGGCTGCGAGGCTTCCGGTGACCTTGTATTAATACAAACATCACTACTTTTATCATGTCATTCACAAGGCGTTTGTGGTCAAAATCGTGTGAGGCTTTTTTGATAGAAAATTTTGTGTCAAGTGTGCCTATCAAAAATTTACCGATAAAGTTTACGACGAAGGCCATTACGGGAGTTCAATTTTAAAAAACGCAAGTCCCTCACACGGTATTTTAGGTTGATATCTTGGGAGTCCTTAGGCCAAATTTCAATCCGTTGAATACTCTAGCAATTGGCTTAAAGAGGATACGCTTGCGTAAAAACGAACTAGGTTTTTTCGCTGCCAAAGTTTAACAAACATTTCGCGCCTTTTGATCCAACACATGGCAACACGCAACCGCAGATAACAACAGCCGGTGGGAACGCAAGATTTGTCCTGCAGAGGCCCTTGGGACGAACCGCAAATTCTGTTTACATGCTTTCTTTGTAGGTTTTATTCATGGACTCTTTTCTCGTTTATCCTTTCCCAGGAAAAAGTCACTCCCAGGGAGTAAACCTAGGACGGTGTGTGAAAAAATTCGACGATGTTGTGACAAACAATGCAACTTGAAATTCAAGGCCACGGTTAATATCCCAAGGAAGATGTGACCAAATTCCGTAGCGTTGACAGCTCCTACTTGGCTTTTCCGCCTTTGCTGAATGAGAAAGATCCATCGAAAATGTATTCGTTAATAACTCGCGTTTTGTTTAACATTTTGGAGTATTTTTTTTTTGGAAAATGTACAGGGTTCGTACGCGTCTTGAAAACCCTTGAAAACCTTGAATTTTGAGAGTGCATTTTCAAGGCCTTGAAAATCCTTGAAAATCTCTGCTCTTCATTGCTGGTCCTTGGAAGTCCTTGAATTTTTTTCTGACCCGCATTTTTTATCTTTGAGAACTTCAGTGAAAATAATCAGCCACTCGAGTCATGTCATAGAAACGCGACGAGCTGTGGGGTCGAGAATGGTTACCAGTGCCTTTGCATTATTTTCACGCACGTACGTTACGGAAAATGAGGAAGAACTGTACTGTCAGACCATTTCTATGGGTAAAATTGAATTTTTGGTCTGAAAAAGTGTGCGAACCCTGAATGTAGTTAAAGTGTGAAGGTATACCTTAACCTTAAGTTAAGGAGATTATTGGGGTAGTTTTTTGTCGTGACACTTCTAAACACTTCTTTTTTTTTTTTTTTTTGCAGGATGAAACTCGCCTCAAGTGTTCATGCGTGGGTGCAACCCCATTAGATTTCCAAAAGGAGTGTAGAAGACTTATGGAGGAGATTAAGAAGCTCCAGGCTCTTTAGCTGACTGCCAATAGATCAATCGTCTTTTGTTTCCTCGGGATTTTGTGTAACCGTTTTCATTTGTAAAATTTGATATCTCAAACTTGTTATGTTAGTTGTATCCTGTACATTTTTTAAACATTTCGTTTGACTTCAAGTACCCAGAAGTAAGTTTTTGTGGGATGTTGGAAGTGTGGCGATTACTGCCCACGGTTTGCCTTCTGTTTTGTCACTGGAGATTGTGGATGATGGAGACATTTGCCGATTGTTGTTGTTCTTGTTTGCCTTTTTAGTTTACTCTTCTGTTAAAATAAAACTACTATAGTACTAGACAAGTAGTAATCTCGTATTATTGAAGAGCGTTCGATAGTCTCTTTGGAAGCAAAGCATTCTCGTCACCTGAGCCTCGGATCGACCCAAGGCTCTGGGAAACTATGTCAGAGAACATGCGCCGTGGGGTTCTTATAGCCGAAAATTGGCAAATTGAACCTTACGACGCCTGCTTACTCCTCGCGCTAACATGAATGCACCAATTAGAGACACGTTTGATTGTTCTTCACGAAAACCAATGAGAAGATACTTTGTTTCAGGGTTCCCCAGAGCTCTTCTCTCCCTCAGTCAAGAGAAGAGCTCTGGGCTCGAGATTGGAAGCAAAGGAGAAGGGTAGGCAACGAAACAATCATGGTGTCATGGTGTGCGCGATCGTCATTTGCGCATACGACGTATCAATGCACGTATGACGTAATTCAAGCTGGCGCTGAAAAAGCAGATGAAGGAAAATCATCCTGTGCACAGGATACCCAGGATTAGAAATTTCGTTCTCCTGATGTCGAACACAATAATTATGTTGTAACTTAAACAGTGACGTATACTGTCTGTGTTTGGACGTCAGTATGTGTTTGGTGAATCACCACTCGATCCAATAAGCACCCAGTCGTCAGTCGTCCTTTTTTATAATTTAGCCATCCATGGATGGATGGTGAGCAGAATGATCCTTGTCTTTGATCGTTGCCATCACCGTGTGAGTTTATCGAGGGAAAGTCCCACAAGACTTACAGCAATTACGCTGGGGATTGAAAAATGTAAATTACGACAACGGACCAAAAAGTCCTAGGGATCCCTTAAATCAATATGATTACTACAGACTCAAAGCGGTTAGCTGGGAATCGTCACGTTCCTCATCTGAGGACCATGGTATCAAGTTACAATACAATACTTAATTGACTACTCCCCATAGGGAGCCCTTCATCTTCTGTTTTTGTTTTCTGTCACGATGGCGAATTATCATTTCGTAGGAATGTTTAGGTACAATACATACTCAATTGACCACTCCCCAAAGGGGCTTTTCTGGGCCATTGAAACGCAACATCCACAACTGTGAAGAATGCCAACTGGCCGAAGGCAAAGCAAGTGCGGCCGGGAAGTTAAACCAGGGACTACCAGGAACAAATTAAAGGAGTAATTAGAACGGGTCTTGAACCGCGGAACTCCTGATCTTAGGGCAAGCGTTCTAACCTCTGGGCCGCACTGAAAAATCTGAGCTGTCGCTAAAAAACAAGGGAACTGCGACTTGACGGAGGCCAGAGATAAAAATCTGTACAAAAAAAAAAAGCCGTAGTGAAAAATGGCAGAAAATCTGGGTTGGAACCGAGGCTCGTCTCAAACGAATTTGGAGCCCATCCTACGAAGCATTGGAAAATTAAATGACAAAGGTAAAAATAAATTGATCAAGAACCGAATGGAGAGGCGATCGGTTCTGAAAAGCACGTGATATCCAATCCGAGAACCATGGGCAATCCAAGCGGAGGTGGAAAATGTTGAAGCCAGAACCCCGAAGCGAAAGAAGTTGTTAGATGCGTCTTAAAACAATGTTGGGACGTGTTCTAACAATGTCACAACGTGTAACCGGGGGTTAACACTATTCTGGGCACTCAGGTGATTGTTAAAGTCACGAGAATGGTAAACTATGTAAGTCTTAAAATCGACAATGTCAAACCCCCAAGCAAATCTATTTCATTTTAGTCTTTGTCAACTGTTTAAAACTCACAAAACTCGAAAACGTACTCTTGGACTGGCGGTAGCAATCATAAATGGACGGTTAGGGTTGAATCAATTCTGATTTGCTGATGGCTCGAACCAGTTTCAACGCTCGCAAGTAATGCTCGTATTAGAAGGATCGGCACTACAACGCTGTATCATTTATTAGGGTCGTGGTCATGGTATCGTGGTACCAAATGCAACAGGGATGGTTAGGGTTAGGGTTAACCCTAACCCTAACCCTAGCTGAACAAGATGCAGTCATTATTGTGACGTAATATGTCACCGTGGCAACGGGGAAGCCCTTTTAAAACACCCTTTATTTTGTCTTTAGTTTCTTATATCTCAAAAATGAACTCGGTGACCCCCATTTTTTATTTCTGAAAAATAATCAGAAGGGCAAGATGAAACTTCCTGCAAAGTTAAAAAAGATTTTGTGCAGCGGATTCAGAGCCACCTTAATTCTGTGATTATGTTATGGTGGCTCTGATTCTGCAGTACAGATGAAACTTTCGGCAAAGTTTAAAAAAAGTCCACTGCAGAACCTTGAGTTCTCTTCCACCGCAGAGAGAGAGCCTAATCGCAGGCTAGTCGGACATACAAAATGCATGCTTCTTTTTATTTTCGCCCGAAAGGTAATGGGAAAAGCTCACAAAGGGACATCCCAACATACACACTCCACATCCCTTCTTCGAATTACTGCGTTCTCAGGCTGAATTCGTAGAAAAAAGGATCCCATAAGTGATTTTCGTCTGCTCTGAGAGCTACAATCCTCGCCAAATTAAGTTGGGACACCATGTACAGCACTAATATTCTGACTTTTAGGTGCAATCCTTCGTCCCCATTGTTGAATTCACTGATTTCGAGGAGCCACCTTGCAAAACCAACATTGGGAGAACAGAGGACATCAGTTGTGTCCCAACTTATGCGACGAGGATTGTAGAAACCTAAGCCTCCTTTGAACGCGAGAATATTGCACCTCTTTCCTTTATTTCCGGTTTCCACCTCAAATGTAACTAAAATAGCTTGATGTTTAACTTGAGAGGCCTAATTACTGGGGACTCCCCTGCTAAGTGGTGTCTTTGTGCATAGAGCCTTCTGCGCGTATTTTCTTAGGATCGAGAGGGTAGTGGGAAATGCGTAGATTTCTCTGGTGGACACAGTAGAACGACTAAACTTAACCGGCAATGGCGTCGAAAGTCATGTAACGCGAATGGCGTTTTAGTGGATCTTTGAACAAAATATACCCTTATGAAGCTCAGTAATGGCAAGGCAAATGAATACTGAACAAGACAGGCGGTGGAATCTTAAAAGCGACGAGTAATGGACTTCGACAACAATCTGTCGCCCGTCGAGCCGTCTTTTACCAAGTGTGCTGTTGTGTAGAACACTGAAGATTCGTAGGGCAGCGATAATAGTGAATTCAAAGACTAGACCAGGTGGATTGGATGGAATTTCAAGCGTTAAAATCGCTGAAAAGTTAAGATTATTTTCATAGCGATACAATTGCGTGTCTTCACCACATGTTCCTTTGATCTCACATAATTGTGTTTTCCCTCAAAATATTCGCTTGTTTTCGCTTTCGCTCGAACATATTTACCTTTATTACATGTCCAGTGAATAGTTTTATCCTCTGGGACGAATTTTCCGTCGAAAAATCGGTTATTTGGGTGGTTTTTGGCAAACAGAGGTTAATTATTCGTAATGCGATCGCTTCCGTTGCCGTTAGCAATGGGTCGCAAATTTGACACTTTTATCGCATTATCTCATTACGCATTGATCGCTAATCCGATTATTCCTAAAAATCTTAAAATATTTGTGCCTCATCAGTTTTCGGTCGAATTGATGTCCAAGAAAGCAGATAAATTGGAGAAAATTTTAGTTTTGCATCCAAAAATTCGTAATCAACGCTAAAATGACCAAATTTTGCCTGGAAAACATATTTTACTGTTATTTTTCTTAAATTTTTTCGTTCAACTTTCGCTTTTATAAAATGTTTCAGTTGTCTGTAAATACGTTATATGCTGTTGGAAAGTTTATTTACTTAGCTTTAAAATGATGTATTTTTTCCCCCTAACTTTAAATATTTTTTGAGAAAAAAAAACATTTTTTTGCGATGGCTGATTTACCGCGGTTTTCTCGCGGTTGGGAAAGTAGGAAAAAGAGTAAATAGGCCTGTAGCCAGGTTTTTACCTCAGAAAAGGATCTGTTTCGTCGTGCGAATGTGTGAGGACCTGTGAGGTATGACTTCTGGGTGACCCCTTAATAACTTCTTACTAACCGAGCTAGCTCAAGCCGTACTGGGGAATATTGGCCCGAGGTCGTGACAGGGCCAATATTCCTCAGTACGGCTTGAGCTAGCTCGGTTAGTAAGTAGTTTATTATATTTTAGAATCTCTGTACGGTGGTCAATTTACATTATCAACTCCGTTGATAAACCAAATTTTTGTATACTACTTCCCCACCGACGCAGCACCACAGTTTCTTTAGAAACTACCCCTTCATTCAGTTTATTATATGGTTTTTTAATTACCTTTTGCTTTGTTTTTGCAAGCCCGTAATCGGCCCGTGGGCATTACGGGAGAATAATGCCCTACAATTCAGTCATAATTAGCCAATCAAAGCGCGCGTTATATCGGCTACAAACACAAATACGTACCACAGGCAACCCAGAGTATCCTCACGGAGGGTCTAGTTTATATAAAAATTTGGTTTTATCAACGGAGTTGATAATGTAAATTGGCCACCGTACAGAGATTCTAAAAGCTGACGTTTCGAGCGTTAGCCCTTCGTCAGAGCGAATCGATTCACTCTGACGAAGGGCTAACGCTCGAAACGTCAGCTTTTAGAATCTCTGTACGGTGGCCAATTTACATTATCAACTCTGTTGATAAAACCAAATTTTTGTATACTACTTCCCCACCGACGCAGCACCACAGTTTCTTTAGAAACTACCCCTTCATTCAGTTTATTATATGGTTTTTTAATTACCTTTTGCTTTGTTTTTGCAAGCCCGTAATCGGCCCGTGGGCATTACGGGAGAATAATGCCCTACAATTCAGTCATAATTAGCCAATCAGAGCGCGCGTTATATTGGCTACAAACACAAATACGTACCACAGGCAACCCAGTATATCCTCACGGAGGGTCTAGTTTATATAAAAATTTGGTTTTATCAACGGAGTTGATAATGTAAATTGGCCACCGTACAGAGATTCTAAAAGCTGACGTTTCGAGCGTTAGCCCTTCGTCAGAGCGAATCGATTCACTCTGACGAAGGGCTAACGCTCGAAACGTCAGCTTTTAGAATCTCTGTACGGTGGCCAATTTACATTATCAACTCTGTTGATAAAACCAAATTTTTGTATACTACTTCCCCACAGACGCAGCACCACAGTTTCTTTAGAAACTACCCCCGTCACTAATTTATATAAGCTTAGTAGTTTCTTTTAGACCTCCTAGCCACCAATGTAATTCAATTATTTTCTTTCCATCTTCTCTTTTTGCTTGTTCATATTTGTATCTTAATTTCTTTTTTCTGTAGCAAATAAATAAAATTGCTTTTATTGAATCTAAGATTGATTTATGAAAACGATTGAAGTCTGTTGACGCTGTGAGAAATTTGAAACGTCACAAGCATGTAAAGATACGGAAAACTGCTTTGTTACTGAAGTGATATAATGCTTTTAATTTATCTGGCTTTTGTGATTGAAATTTGCGCTTCGTGTGTTAAGGAATTTTGTACGCGCGTGATCTGAAAGTAAAGGTCAAGTTTTTGGGAGAAGTGATTGGCTTGTCTCTTCTTCTAATTACTGCGTTCTCAGAATGATTTCACCGAAAAAAGGCCTCTCAAATGATCTTCGTCTGCTCTAAGAGCTAGCAACCTAAGCCTCCTTTGAAATCGATTTCATCGATCAAGCGCAATAGAACAGCGATGAACGCGGGAATACTTTTTATTATAAGACTAGCTCCGTGAGTGGGCAAAATGAACCAAATCCCGCGCTGTGATTGGCTACCCGAGCAAGCAAAACGGAGCTTTTCTGCCCGCTCGGGATTTATCGCTTGGTCTCGCAAGATCAAAGATCATCTTTTGGTGTTTTATCCCATATAACAAATGCTTTATTGACGAAGCTTGTTTGATCAAGATGGCTGGATATTGGCCAAATTGTGTTTTTTGCGTGTTTATGGACCGAGACGAATAAACACGCAAAAAAAAGAACTTCGCCAATATCCAGCCATCTTGACCTCACGCTTGGTCAATAACCCATATATACACTCGACATAACTGTGCATGCGAGGAGCCTAACAAGCTCCAATAGCCCACTTTAAATATATCAAAATTCAGTCCTTAACAAAAGACATCATCTCGAGGCTCTGGGGAATAAACTGATACAAATCCTTATATTTATTCCCCAGAGCCTCGAGATGATGCATTTTGTTCAGGACTGAAATATAGAAAGTGGCAAAATATTCGAGTATAAATAAAGTTATGTATGTATGTATTTATGTATGTATTACATCTCTTGCCTTCATTTCCGGTTCCCACCGTAAATAAATGTAACTAAAATTGCTTTTATTGAATATGAGCACATCCAAAAAAGGCTAATTCAGAATCGAGAAAACGCTTGAAGTCGCAAAGGAAATGGTCGATTCTGATCACAGGGCTGCAGAAAGACAATGTTTGCTAAGAAAGCTTTTTAGCTAAGAGCCCCACAAAAAGGTTACATGGATGGTTCTTTGAAGTACCTTTTTCAATGGAGATTTGACATCACGACAATCAGAAGAAGAAATCTTTTGGCCGTGTTAAGGTTCACCACTTATTATTATCATATGGTTCGTTTGAAATATTTAGGCCACTGACTCATATCGTAAATCTGTCTATTAAATTTGGAATGTTTCCAGACAGCTTAAAGATTACTAAAGTTATATCGATTTTAAAGCAAGGCTCTCGATCCGCTTGCAATAATTACCGGCCATTATCAGTACTTTCGGCAATAATAAGTAAAATATTGGAGAGGTGCATTTTCGTAATCAATTTGCTTTTTATTTTGCTACTGAAAATATTTTAGGGTTCTAACCAATGTGGCTTTAGATCTGCAAAGTCTTCCGTTGACTGCTTAGTAGATTTAATAGTTGAACTTAAGTAAAGCCCTTGATGAAGAATGTTATGTAGTAAAGCATTTGATACGATCAATCACTCTATTTTGTTATCAAAACTTGATCTATATGGTATAGGCAATGCATTTCAGTGGTTTCTGTCCTATTTAAGGGAAAGAAAGCAACAGGTGTTTACTAATGGTGTTGAATCAGATCTTCTTTTAATAAACTCAGGCCTACCTCAAGGATCGATTTTGGGTCCGCTTCTTTTTCTTATTTACATAAATGATCTTGTTAAGGCCCACCTTCAACCGACAGGCACGGCGTGCCGTGGACAAAATTTCCAATATGAAAATCTCGTCAAAGCTGAAATTCATCCTGTCAGATCGCTACGATAAGCATTGCGAATTTCCATAACAAAAACAAAAGGTTGAAACGGCTGTCGGTTGAAGGTAGGCCTTTAATGCAATGTAAGATTATTTGGCGATGGTACATCCTTAACTGTGACTGGTAAGGATGTAGATATACTGTTTCATCAAATAAATTCTGAATTGCCAGCAATTTATGATTGGTTGTGCTCAAATAAGTTAACCCTAAATCTAAGCAAGACAAAATACTTGGTTTTCCAACCACCTCAAAGAGTCAATTGTATATCCTCCTCTCAAATTAGCAGATCAGTATATATCTCGAGCAGTCTCATAATATCAAATATCTAGGATTAGTTATTGATTGTTTCCTATCTTGGTACGATCATATTTGTACATTTGTGTGTTTTTTACCACAATATTCAACGCTAAAGAAAGTTTTTAATTCAGAGCGTGAGAAAAATCATAACACAAAGAAAGGGCAAGCGTTGTCTATAACTTTCTCGCAATATGATTGGTATTGGTTTCTGTCACATCAACTGTTTTACGGGGTGGGGTTGCTAGCCCCACGCCCAACCCTCCTCCTTTCTCATCCGGGCTTCGGACCGGCCATGGCGGAGTTGAAGAGGTAGCGGAGTTCACGTATCTTGTAACCAAAGTGACAACAGACTTATTTAGTATTCTTGTAAATGGTTTGAACCCAGGAGTATGCATTAATAAAAATTTGAAACAAGAGAGGCCGCTGCGGAAAGCGGCACAAAGACAGTACTTTGCAGGGGAGTGACGGAAAGACCATATTGCACTACTTTTCCGATACAGGAAAAAAAAAGGGGGAAAAAAGGAAAAATGCTACTCGTTTTTCGACTGGATTGCCATATGGCAACCCAGTAAAAAGCCTTGCTTTGTGGTTGTTTTCGTGATTTATTACATTTAGTTTCATTTGCTTCCTGGGTATAGGGTTACATGTATTAGGGTTAGGGTTGGTGACGACACTAAAAACGGCTGTGTAACTGACTACTTCCTGGGTTGCTACTTGTTGAAAGAATGGTTCTCCCTTTAACGTAGGAAAATAACCACACAGGAAGGCAGCATTACAGCATGGCAAACTACAATAGGTCTTTGTGTTGAGAATTTGTTTGAATAATAATATATAGCTAATACCTTGACTCTTATACTGCTCCCTTTACCTGCGGCCATGTTTGTTTTACCAGCACCTAACTTGGGCTGTCTGAGGCCTAATTTTCATGGAAAATTCAACGAGCCACACTATATGAGGTCATTAATCAGAGATCTGATTACTTTGAGTTACGGCGACTTCTGGTATATCGGCTTTAACCTGTGATCAGGCGCATTTTAGCATCGCTCATACGTTCTCTTAAATTGGATCAAATAGTCTCTTAGTGTCGTCACGCAACGCTCCTTCACAGCGTTGCGTGATGACACTAAAAATGGCTGCGGGGGAGGGATCGTAATATGACACGGAAGTCCTTAATTTCATAGGAAATTAAATCATTACTCCTGTGCGCCGCACCCTTTGTAGCAATAAAATTCGTCACAACGACTTTATTGTGAGTTATAGAGTTTAAAAACCACTAACTAGTACACCACTAAAATCAAATCTACGTTGTATCGGCTCTTGCTTAAAATATTTAGTTTCTCAATTTGTAAAAACCAGGGTAAAACGTTCATGTTGGAAAATAGTTGATAGTATGCAAAAATACTCTGTAGGGATTAATTCGTCAAATTTTCACACCCTTGTCGACTTCCGTCAAGTGATGGAGGGAGTGGTGTGAGGTTCATTGGAATATTTGAAAATGTCGCTGGCAGAAAATCATCTTACAGATGCAACATTATGCCAAACCGACCGGTCAGAGATAAGTGGGAATACCGAAGGAAAATGGAACGACATTTTCCGATTAAACCGGGCCAACCAATAGGAATGGCTCTTGCCACTTTTTATTCCTTTTCCGAATTCCCTAAATAGGGCAAAGAACCGGTTTGTCAAAAATAGAACGGCGAATTTCGGTCGGAATATTCCAACCGAAATAGGTGGACCACCTCGAGAGGTGATCCCCAAATATTCCGGTCGGAAGAAACCGAAACGGACCTTTCCATTTCATTTCCGACCGAAATTTCCCCTCATGGACGTCTACAATAAGTTTTACTAGGCGTTCTATCCTTTATGTTTAGCCGCGAAGGAATGGGACCCATGGTAATTTCGGAAGATTCGGTGGCAAGTTAAAATATGGAGGTCGCAGCTGAAGGCAGAACATCCCCTTCTGCACCCTTAAATCTTTCACGAGAACGTTCAAATAGCGACCCAGGTCACAGAGAACCAACTGTTATTATGAATGGAGGCAATACCGTGCCGACAAGGAGAGCTCCAACTTTTTTTACCTCAATGGAAGTTGGTCCTCCTATAAGTGGAGCTCACTCAATCCCAAACACTCCTCCTACCGTTCGACGTAGTAAACTTGCCATCAGTATAGGAAGGTTTCTTCGACCCTGGAAATGGCGAAAGAGAAAGAAAAGCCAGAAGTTTATTACAACTTCTCAAAGTAAGGTGCCACTGTATTACTCTTTCTATTAGATTCGTACTTACGTTCTGTGTTCCTTTGCATAAGCTTATGTGATGAAACGACCGATCGAAGCAACGTCTTCGTTGGAAATGAGATTACCTCTGGTGAACATCACTTCTTATTTTTGTTCTATATATTCAATATTTTATCCTAGTATTTGTACAATCGAAGAATGAGGTAGGCTCTGATCTTCCACGTTGCTTTCTTATCTTTTCCTCGTTTGTTTGCCAACAACTTGCTACTGGCAAATATTTTTGTTTGACATACAGTGTCCCGCTTTCTGTGCGCTTTGAACGATTCGGAAGGTCGAAAGTTTTTCAGAATGTAAAGCTCAAAGCCTTACAGCAAGAATTAACTCGCATTTTCTAAGTCAAGGTTTCAATTATGGTGACCGCCCGTGAAATAAACAAGCAAACTATTCGCAAACGTTCGTCACGTTTTCAGATTTTCATCAAATTTGCCATGGTACACGGTTAGTCAACTAACACTCTGACGAAAAAGGTATTTTTGTTTATCCCGAGTCGAATGAACTGAGTGCAAATAGGAGTTTCATAAGTAGAACATGTTCACCAGCTGACCAACTTCTAGGTGACATTAAAGATGATCATGCCTGCTGGCGACAATTTAATTGCTTGCCTTGAAAACTGTACATGTGTACAAGCTATTCAAGCATGCAAAATAAATTTAAAATCTCCAGTTATCAACAAAAGGCCAATTTTGCCCACCCATTGACACTGCAAGCTGATATATAGCCCTATACCCCCAGGGGATAATTACAAAAGAGGCAAATCCATTCAATCAACAATTATTGTACAGTTTCACCTAAGTGCTTGCATTAGGTAACTGCAAACCCCCAAGGAATGGTTGTTATATATTTCATAATGTTATTCATTTTGGTTATTTTTGCTAAATTGAGTTATTGTTAATCGACATACTGGCATTTATACTTACAGATAAAGCTTTTCATACACTAATTCTAGAATTTGATATTGGAGATCAGGTGGATATTGGTTTCATTGCTGAAACATGAATGATGCTCTTCCTCTTTTTGTTATAATTATTAATTTTGAAAATTACTGTTTGTATCAAATTAATTGTGTACCAAAGGCAGTGCATGATAAAGTTTCAGTTGATGGTTAATTATGTATAGTGGTGTCATTCCTCACATTTAGAGTAATAATATTATTCAAACGCTTTCTTGTCAGTTGAGTTGATAATGAATGCAATACTCATGAATAATAGGGATTCAACATCAGATTATGAATGGTGGTATTTCATTGTAACCTTTTCATGTCCTTTCTCTTTATTTGAAGTACTTTTCCTTTTAAAGGACGGTAAACGAAGGGTTGAAATTTGTGATGTTTTTTCTTGTTTTTTGTAAATCAATGTTTGTTTGCACTGATTTATTATTACTTTTAACCTGTTGACTCCTCAGGGACCCAAGGATGTCCCAAATTGACAAGTAAAATTGTTTGGCATTTAGACAGAGTAAAGTCTTTTAATTCTCACTCCTAGAAGTCAATAGGTTAAATTTCCATTTAAAATCTTTTTGGTGGATGAAGTCACAGACCCAAGGTTTACATGCATTTATAACAATATTATTTTTATGCGTAACTCTGAAATGTTAAACCAACTTGACAGTAAATGTAGAATATGTAACCTGCTGTCTCTTGAGGGTATACAATGTATTTTTCCAGAATAGTGAAACAAAGCAAAAACCAGGGGGGAGGGGGGCATCCACCCACCCACCCTCTGTGGTAGAGAAGGGGTTTTTGTATGCTTGTGCATACAAGGGATAATGTATAATAACTTGTGGTGATTATCATGTGCAGTACAAATGGTACAAACATTTACTCAGCAATGTCAACACTGTGACATCGCTGTTTTGTCTCTGTCCAGAATAGAAAATAATAGTTTGTTCAATAGCAGTGTTTTGTATTGTACACAGAGCTGGAGAGAAAATTGTCAGTGCGTACAAACAGAGAGGAATTGATTAAAAAAGGAATTCTTCCCATAACAGATGAAGGTATCAATAATTTTATTACATCTTTTGGTTTCCCTTCAATATTATTTTTAAGTAGTAAAGAGATTAGAATCATTTGTTTTATCATGCACTTTGTACTATGCACTAAATACATTATTTTGGTATTTCTTATTGACACCCGAATGTAATACAACTACTATAAGATCCTTAGGTCCCAAATTATGGAATTTTCTTGCGGAAAAAAATGAGAACCTCATGCAATTTGAAGACTTTTAGAAATGGTTTTCCATGTAGTAACCTCATGTTTTTGTAATTTGTATTGATGTATATGTGTTTTTTTACTTGTAACTATTTGCTTGGTCCAACTATCCATTTAATTGGTATGATGTAGAATACACGTCCTTCCATTTTGTGTTAATTTGGTTGAAATAATGTTTCAGAGAAGGAAAATGAGAATGAAACATCAAATCTTCAGTCAAATGGTCCATTGCTTGGGAATAAGATATCACCTACGATGGATAAGAGTTCACCACAGATTCAACAAGGCAACTTATTTCCTAACAATGAAGACAGTCAAGAGCTCCAGGTTAAAGAATTGGATACGATGAGCATGATGGATCAACTCACTCTAGAACTGGGTAACAATGCTTCTCAAAGAAATAATAATTATTTTTGAACCACAAGTGTTAATGAAATGCATGGGCATTCATGTGCAGTCATTGTTCAATGACCTTCCAATTTTTACACCTTTAAAGTTCCTTACTTCCTTTTCTGGATCATTTAGAGAATATGTAATGCTGATGATGATCTCCAAAAAATCCATTATTGACTTATGCAAACCAGTCCAAATATCAACTATGGAGCTCTACGAAAGGGTTATCTCCTAAGAACAGCTGGAATATTGAAATGAATATTATTATGCCCTGGTCATCTGAGGTTGTAGGCAGTAATCTGATGTTCAACGGCACAAAACCGGCTATACTACATGGCTGAGACAATGGGGCATGGCTGAAACAAAGCAATTGAAAAAAACTTAACTAATTAAAAAATAATAATACCAGCAATATTAATTAGGAGGCAGTGTGGCCCAGTGGTTAGGGCGCTTGCCTTGAGATCCGGAGATCCCGGTTCACTAGTTGAATTTGTTCCTGGTAGTCCTTGGTTCAACTTCCTAGCTGCACTTGTAAATAGCCAACTGGCTTGCCTCCGGCCAGTTGGGATTCTTAACAGTTATTGTTGTTACGTTCTGTCGTTTCGTTGTGTTTCATTAGCCCTGAAAAGCTCCTATGGGGAGCGGTCAATTAAATATGTATGTATTGTATAATAACAGAGTAGCTGACATTCATGTTTTCATTGTTGTTTGGAAACAGCTCGGAGGGTCACAGCAGAGAGTTCTTCAGAAGGAGAAACTGTCTTCAAAACTCAGGATGATAGACGTATTGATACAGCAGGGCAGCAAGCAAGGTATGACTTCTTTAGAGTTCAATCATGATGTGCATAAATTCTGTTGATTGTTTACCGGTACATGTATGTTCTTGGTTAGTGTTAACAATGTGCAGTTGTGGAACTGCTGAGACCTTATCGTGCTCTAATTGTGCACTCACCAGAGAATTTAGACTTTGCTGCCAAACAACCAATAATTGTTGTGCAACAACAGCAATGTTTGTTGGAGACTAGAAAGGGGTTAGTCCAGTGGCAAGTGTACTGACATTTCTAATAATTGTCAAGTTTCTGCTATCTAGGGTTGTGTTTTCTTTTTTTGTCCAAGGTTGTTCAACGCTTTTAATGCTGGTAACACATTTTTAGGTTTAACCTGGCTCACTTAATTGTTTACCAACATTTTTACTTGTATGGGGAGCAGGGCTGATACAATGGTTGAGATCACTGATTTCCAATAAATGTAGCTCTCGTTCAATTCCCATTCATGCGGTTGAATTTGTTGGTTGGTTCCGTACTCTGCTTCAAAAGGTTATTCTCTGGGTACTCTCGAGACTGATTTTCATTTTTTTCCTCAAAAACCAATGTTTGATTTTATATTCTATGTACAGTGTCCTCATTTAGTGCCCCAGCACTTGAAAACACAACACTTAAAGATAGTTGATCATCATCAGGACCGTAATGTAAACCAAGTTGTCACTGTGTCAAGCAATTTCCTCTGATGACAGTGAACACAGAAGCTTTCAGATCTCATCTTGAAGGGTTCTTTTTTTGTCCAGGGTCAAAAAGGATCTCCTAAATTCATCATTTTTCCAATGAGCTTCTTTTTTTCTTATTCGGTAAAAGTATCCATTTTATTTCCCCTTAACTCTGCTTGACACCCTGCACCTTTCACCATTGAAAAGTTTCATGCTGTGGTGGTCCTGTTCTTGGCCTTTTGAGGGTTGTTCATTCTCTACTTTGTTTTTACGTATCAGTTTTTGGGTCCCACTTAGGACATTATCATTATAATGCAATGAGGAGATATCAGAACTTTAAATTTAGGTTTACAAATGTAAGTTATATAGTACTTTGTTGTGTTAATACGAACTTTAAAAAATGTACACGACTGGAGAATAATTGGGGGAAACCTAATTCTATACAAAGATTACTCTCCGGTGTTACACATGCTAAAAGGTAATTAAGAATTAACAATAAAATAATGTACAATGAAAACTAATGTAAGTAAGTAAGTAAGTAAGTAAGTAATGTCGCGATTGATTGATAGGACAAACATACGTGTCCTATTTACATAGCATTTTTGCAGTGGGCTCGGACATCAGCATACTAAGGGCGCCGATGGCAGCCGCTATCAGTCCATTTATGAGCCCACTGAACCCTCCCAACCCATGATGAGTGATGATGTAAGTGATGAAGATAGACCACAACACCGGGAACCACGTCCCCTACTCTTTTCGAATAGTGTGTGGGTTCTTTAACGTCCCACAGAGTTATATGTGAACAAGGTTTGTGAGACGGGACCTCTGGTTTATTGTCCTTATCCGAGAAGACTTGAAAGTCTAATCATTTGCAGATGTCATTACAAAGACAGCACTTTCTCCTCAGTTATTTAAAGACCCTGAGTGTTGGTCCGGCCGGAGTTGAACTCACGACCTCCCGCGTGACAGCCCGGTGCTTAACCAACTGAGCCACCGGTGCGCGGTAATGTACATGTAATTAGAGAAAGGTACTGTGTATTTAGCAGAAGTGACATCCATTTAGGGAACAAGTGATATAAAAGATAATCCTTGAATCACAAATGCATGTATATGTCTAAAAAAGGGATTTTTTGGAGGTGTATGATATACATGTATGAAATGAATCATATATTGAACTGGGGATATGAAATCAAGTAAAGCTATGTATGAACCCAGTTCAATATATGATTCATTTCATATATAATTTCATTGTTGATATATAATTTCATCCATCACTGGAACATTAGAATCCTCAAATTGCCAGCTCCCAACATCAGTTGCTTCATAGCTGACACTTGGGTTGAGCATCACACCGGTATCGTGAGGCCATGGGTTCAAATCTTGTCCTATCCTGTCCAAATTTTTCAGTCTTCTCTATGCAATTGCTAAAATTTTGTTCATAATTGCAAGGATCATAGCTTCACTTGAGTTGTATGCATGTATGTGTTTGCAGTCTGAAAAATCCTGACAATACCACATTGATGAGGGTAAATATCCTTTATCCATTTCTCTATTTTTAAACCTTAGTATTTTCTCTAGATTTGTTGTTGTTCAAACCGCTGGCCAGGAAAGTGGAAAAAAAGAATCGGACATATCAAGAAAATGGCAGGTAGCCGAACCCCATGACAGTAGCTATTCTGACTCAGATGAAGAAGAGGAAACACAGGGAATTGTTACTGGTATTTTTATTTTATTTTGTTTTTTTCGATTATCCCTCATATTGCCATAAGAAAGGGAATGGTGACAAACATTTTTTACGTAAGCTTACAAATATGCAAAACCCCTCTACAGAGGTTGTGGTGATTCAAATGTATCCCAAAGAACTTATCAATAATTTTCCCAGCTTCCTGTTTTTTGTTTTCTTTGTAAAATGGTAGAGAGAGAGGACAGGAAGATAGCAACTCTTGAGCATACATGTACATGTACACCTGTACCTGTAAGTCAAATTATGGTGTGCAATGTAGTGCTAGGTTTCAGCGTTCAGTTTGAAGCATCAGTGGCAATCATAGAAACAACAGCCAATAATAACTATGGACTAATAACTAATGGACTACTATTTTGATCTGCAAGCACACAACAAGTTATTAAGCAGCAAAGTCATGTAACAAAGTATAAAGGGTTACAATACTTTTTGTTAGAACAAAGCCACCAGGTTCTATCATATTACGCTTCACTGCACACACTGAAAGGATATGGTGGAAACAAGCTGTAACAAAGTATTCATGTTTTTTCATACTCACATAATGACTACTACAGTTTTGCTGGTTGCACAGATTTTTGGGTGATCGCATGGTGTTGACCAGCCATGTTAAAACAAGGATTACACCCATATTTTACACAAGTGAAAAATATTTAAATCTACAAAAGACTTTTTTCTTCCTAAAATGCAGGGTTAGCATCAAAGCTGAAGAGGAGAGATAGTTTAGCACTAAAATTAAGAAGCCGACCAAGTCAGAGTGAACTTGAGGCCAGAAACATACTGCCAAGTGAGTCACCTTTTCATGCAAATATCATACAGTAATAAAATTGTTTGTCATAACATCAGGGTAGTCTCCTATGCAGCTGTTCTTTGTGTTGTCACACAACACTCCTCACCACACCAAACAACGGCTGCTTTCTTTTGAACTACATTTACATTCCTTTCCCTTTGTCTGGACTGCGTGGTGATTTCATGTGATAATGAGGGGCTGCACCAATCATGGCTCGCCTTTTGATTTGTAAAATGTCGAGCTGTTATTTTCGCGCATAACTTCAGAGATTTCACCCAAGGCGTGTGAAACTCCAAAGATATTGATGGACGGTCGCTCAAGGTGCTTCACCTGGTCGTCAATGTAGAGATTTTTCGAAGAAGTTCTGTATATCTTGCTGAAATTATTTGATCTGCACTCAGTGTGGATGTTCGTATTAACTGCTCGGAGAACAGCGACCTCTTTTTGGGAGTTAAATGCTACCGACATTCATTGAGGTTTCAATGCACATCAGATAAGAAGAAATGAGAAGAGGACTTCAATGCCAGAGAAAATCTAAAGGAAAAGCGACTACGGCGATTGAACGTGAGAAGAGAACAGTCATGAGCCTGAGATTGGCAAAAATCGTGTGTTATGAAAAACTGAAGTATGGCTTACTGAGGCAAAAGGAAGATATATATAGCTTGATAAATCAGGGATTTTCCAACTCTGTTGGTAGATTAATAAATACATCTTTATTTTCCAAAACTACGTTTTTGATTGAAAGCGTCGGATGCCTTAACTGGGAAATTTAAAATTTGAAACCATCAAAACAAAAGCTTCCACAATGGTGGTGTGGCCGATAAAAAGTGAAGGTGAGACATTCTGATTAGCTTATTCACTATGGCACATACGGTTTTAGGATATGAGAACCAAGCTCTGATTGGTCAGATAAAGGAAAGGAATGTACACTGTAGTTTGAAAGAAAGCAGCGGTTGTTTGTGTGGGGAGGCGTGTTGCGTGACCACACAAAGAACGGCTTCGTAGGAGACTATAGGGTTAGGGTGATCCTGCAACATCAACCTTTGATATCATGATATCAAAACTATAAAGGCCTTCAATTATGAATTATTATTTTTCTCTGTTTTATTGATGTATAATCATTTTTTAAAAATTAATACTAACTGATTGCCCAAATTTGAAAACCCACACCAGTGACTTGGTTGAGAATCGGGCTGCCATGTGGAAGGTTGTTAGTTCGACTCCGGCTGGACCAACACTCAGGGTCTTAAAATAACTGAGGAGAAAGTGCTGCCTAGTTTGTAATTACATCCGCAGTTACATCCCCTTTCAAGTCTTCACCGATAAGGACTATAAACCACAGGCCCTGTCTCACATCCCTTGTTCATAAACTCTGGGACATTAAAGATCCCATCATCATCATCAGGTATCACTTGACTCCTAGTACGATTTCGACCAAAAGGGTGTCTGTTATCGGGTTTTATGCATACATACATGTGCAGGTGGCTAATCAGTTCTGTACAGGACTCACATAGTTGTCCGCACTCGTCACATTTGTTTATGTGCAGTAGTCAGCATTGTGGGTTCCTTTTTCCTTTCTTTCATCATCAGGAGCTTCTCTTGGGCCCTAGCTTATTTTTGGGCCTCAAAATGGGACACAGCCTCATGTATGGTCTTATGCCAACCGGATCTGTTGGAAGCCACATCCTCCCATTTATCTGTACAGATGCCACATGCCTTTAAGGAGGCTTATTAGCACTTTCTTTGACCTCCCCTTGATCTTGTTCCGAATTGAAGTTGTCCAAAGAGCAGCCATTTTGGAAGGTGAGAGTTGTTCATCCAAAGCAGATGACCAGACCAATGAAGTTGGTTGTGGATGATCATTGCTTTGATGCTGGTACAGTTTGTCTCCTCCAATATATTGAACATTTGTCTGTCGATCCTTCCAGCAGACACCCAGAATTTGGTGGAGGCAGTGCTGATGGTATTTCTCGAGGGTCTTCATGTGCCATCAATAAGTCGTCTATGACTCTGAGCCATTCAGGAGCATATTACAACAGCCTTGTACACCCAGATTTAGGTGTCAGTATGTGTACCCCTTTGGTCAAATACTCTCTCTCGCAGTTGTCCAGAGGTGTAGTTGGCAGCTTGAAGTCGAAGTTGGATCTTCGAGAGGATACTGTGTAAGTTGGAAGAACTGTGTACATTGGTTAGGACCTTCAATATTATGAGCTTGCTCAGGTGCTGGCTGAAAGAGTACCTCTGTCTTCTTTACATTTATAGAAAGGCTGAGTCTCTGGTGAACATAACCAAAGGTGCTCAGAATCGCTTGAAGGTCTTACTCCTAGGAGGCACAGACACAGTAAATGTTGTCTTCAGCATACTGCAGTTCTACCACTGATTTATTACTGGTCTTAGTCGTTGCCTTTAGCCTCTTACATGTAAGATTAAATAAACCACCATCCATTCTGTAGACAACTTTTTTCCTACCAGTTATTCTGTTCTTTACTAGATGCATGAAGGTTGCCACAAAAATGGGAAACAATGTGGGTGCAATCATGCAGGCTTGCTTTACGCCCGTTTGTACATTGAAAGACTCATTGGCGGCAGAATTATTGCTAAGGATTCTTGCAGTCATGTTGTCTTGGAGAAGTCTGAGGATATGAACAAATTTCTCAGGACATCCAAACTTGGTCAAGATTTTCCATAGGGCTTCATGATTATTTTACTGAATCAAACAACCCTTCTCTTGTAGCTGACAGTCAGAGAAAATCATATTGATATTTCCATGATTAGCTCAGAAACCACATTGTGATTCTGGGAGAAACTTTTCCATATGGTTCCACACACTATTCGAAAAGAATAGGGGCACAGACTTCCCAGTGTTGTGGTCTGGCCTTTCCTTCAGCAATTTGGTTGGCTTGGTGTAATCTTCTGAATGGGTTACTGATCGGTGAGGCCTCGTAACAGGAAAACATACAGTAGACAATTGAAGGAGCCCAAGCACTGAAACTGGTAAACAATTGGCATCATTACAACATCTAGATGCAGTCTTTTCAAAACAAGAGTTTTTAAATCCTGAAAACAGAACCCAGTAACAATGTCATAATGGGAAAATTGTAGGGAGAATAACATTCATCTGTCCTCTCCAAACTAAAGCTTACAGTTAACTTGGGCAGAAATTAATTTTGTTCAGAAATGGAGGAACCTTTTAATCTCAGGAGATATGAAGTGTTTGCTGAAAGCAATAACCACACTCTTTTATTTCAAACAAAAGAAAGGAATGCCACAAAGGCCAAAAGGAAGAAATTATTTTAATGTCTAGTGGCATATCATTCTTGTGAATAATTCATCTTCAGGATACCTAGGATTCTTCATTGGCTGAACAACAGAACACGACAGAGTTGATAGATGGGGAAAAAATGCTTTTTAAATATTATACATGTACATGCAATGGTCTAGAGTTATTCCCTCACAAAATAAAGGAAAAAAGAGTGGGTTTTACCCTAACATTGATGACAATTTTTAAAAAGGAGATGTTAAAATCAAGTTTAATCTTAATTTTAAAACACATTATATAAACATTTTTTATGTGTTTTGGTTGATTGATTGTTATTCTGTGCAGTTTGTCCCCTTATAAGAAGAGCACTTAAAATTTTCAAACACCTGCTCCAGTGCTGATAAAGACCCATTTACTTATCCTTCCAATGAGATGAGGGCAATTATTTTTTTGACACCTGGTGGGAAGACATGGCACCAGAAAAACATGCCAGACGACATGAATTATCAGTGGACATCAGTCATATTTTCTGTCTTCACTCCATTTCATCAAAAAACAGCTTAAAAACTAATCATGTAATGTACATTGTACATTTATGTTATTTCTGCGACAAATAATCTCAATAGTTGGGCAATCACCTGAAGTCCTTCTGGATTTATGTAAGTTTGGTGAACTAAAATAATTTGTGATTACAGTATTTAGTAGGCAATGTACATGTATAGGTTATAGTCTGAGACTTATTATACGCTTGATGTTTAATTCTTGATGGGATTAAATCTTTACAGTAAATTTTGTCTTTCAAAATTATTGGTCTTCACTGATTGCAATCCTCTAAGTCTTCTTTGCTGACAAAAATGCTTGTGTTTGTCACAAGGTACAATCACTTAACTTTCTGATCTTGCTTGTTTTGTAGGTTAAGTGTAGTTCAGTAATTTCACTTTGAACATTTACATTGTACTGTACCTATTCAGTAATAGTTGCTTTGATAGTCATAGAATTGGTTTGAAGCTGTGTCATGCTGGTCTGTTACATGACAGAACACATACATTGTTTTATTGACGCATTATTCCCCTCAGTTGGCAATGATATTTGTGTCATGGTAATCAGGAAAGCACAGACTGACCCTTGATCAAATAATAGTACATGTACTGTAGTTCTGAGCATGCGAACCTACTGCCAAGTTGACCAGTCGTCCTGATTTCTTACTCTAAATGTCTGATCATCTCCTCTGGTAGTCAAAGTCTTGTATATGGTCTTACATGTAAATACTCTGTGACAGGCCTTTTTAACTTTAGTAATATGGAAGTAGCTGTGGGCCACATTGAACAAACATGTTATTTGGACATGATTTTGATCTTTCTCTCTACAGCGAAAACAGAAGAAGAGAAATTAGAAAGAAAGAATGAAGTAGGAACAAAACTTATAAGGTGATTGTACAGGATGAATGTTTAGTCAACATCTCAACTTGAATGCTTCCTTCTGATTGCCACCAGCAATCTTTTTTTGCATACTAACAATTCCAATTATTTTGCTGACAGTTTATTATGAAGGGTTTTTTTGTGTTACCAAACCTCAAAGTGTTCTATTTTTCTGAGCATAGGTTTGGGGCAAATATTTCAATAGGTTACTTCTCGTCCATTCCAGTTTCATAGGCCACAAAAGAGTCAGTGGCAATTACCCCTTTTACTGCTGAACTGGCCCAAATTGATGAGTAAAATTGCTTGGCGTTAGAAAGGGGTGAAAGGGGACAATTTTTGAGTGGATGAATATGTTGTTAACCCTTTCATTGCTGAACCAACCCCCATAATCATGGCCCAGTGTTTAAGGTGCTTGCCTTGAGATATGGGGATCCTGGGTTCAAGACCCAGTTGCTGGTTCATTTTCTCAGCTACACTTGTAAATAGCCACTGTTGCCTCCGGCCAGTTGGGATTCTTAAGTGATAGTTATTGTTGTTATTGCTTTGTTCTCACATTTCATTCACTGTTTCATTGGCCCTGAAAAGCCCCTATGGGGAGAGGTCAGTTAAGTATGACTGTATATACATGCATGTATGTCTTCATGACTGGTAAAATTGTCTGGCATTCGAGACAGTAAAACCTGTAAGTGTCACACCAGATGAGACCAGGGATTTATTTGATTCTTTATTGGCATTGACATGAACAGCAATATCAAACAATTTATCCATAATCTTTGCAAAATATTCTTTTCTTTTGTGATAAATTATGTCAGCAATGTGTTTGCTGCTGGCACTGATCATTCATTTGGTATTGTTATGTTTGTTCAAGTATGGGACTCAATGATATATCTTTTAACTCAATTGGTTAATACATGTACATTTTCCTGAACACCTAATATTTTTTATATGTTGAACTTGTTTTTGTCAAAGTAAACATAATAAAAAAATTACGTTTGTTGCTGCTTAAATTCATTTTTAACCCTATGATTACAAAGTGTGCTTACAACATTAGCACTTTTGTACACAAGGTCTACTGATTATTGTCTCTGATTTTTATGAAACATTCTGGCAACTGTACCTTTGATTTTGGTACTATTTGCAAGGAATTTTAATGCAATGAAAATGGTTAAAATTTGTTCATTGAGGCTTCTGTTGGAGCCAATGAGTACGTTGAATTATGTTTATGAGAGGAAAGGTACATGTATTTTAACAGGTGTTTAAAAATATCACATATGTTCTCAATTGGTTTCCCACTAAACACTACCTGCTGATAATTATTATAATTGACATTAAAACACACTTAAACCGTCACAAAATATATATTTTCTTCCCTCAATGGGACACATATAATGATAGTTTTAAGAATATGTCTTTTTTTATGATAAGTATTATGATTTGTACCTGCTGAGTTATAATAGCTTACAGTATTTACATAATTATTCCTTCTCTGCATAATGTTTTGACTTTAATATTTTATGCCAGAAATAGTATTAGAGGGTTGCAATGTGAGAATGAAAATAATGCTGAGTGCTGAGATGTGGTTAAACCAACTTAAAAGTACACTCACAGTAATGAGATTGAGCCAGGCTGCATCTGGAACAGTTTGAAGGATGGGGCATTGTTGCTATTATTTTTATTCCAGTCATGGAGTTGTTGTTTCTAATCTGCTAGGCTACTAAAACATACAACATGTCGCAGGTCCTCCTTGAAACATTCTACTGTATAGAATGTGTTATAGAAAATACATGTTACGTTTTTTACAATGAAACAAGTGAGGAAAGTAGCATGCTTTGTGACCTTCTGTGGAATGTGCAGATGGCATTGTATTGTTTTCTTTCACAGTGCATTAAATGTTTGTAAGTCGGCTTTAGTGGCCATTTTACATTTTATATCCTGGATGTTTAATAGATAGTATTAACTGGATTGGGAAAAGAAGCTTTCGTTTGATACTAGGTGCATAATATTATTTTTTTAACTATGCCCTCATTAAAGTAAACATTTATTTAGTTGGGATGCCTTACCTATTTCAGTCTTTGACATTGTGTTTTGAGTTGTTAAATTAAAATGTCATTTTAGACCAAGACTAATGTCTTCCTTGTAGATACTTTTATTTAAACGTAAATTTGTATAATGATTCATGTATTTTGCATTTTTTCTCTGAAAGATTTTAGCTGGAAATTTTAAGGAAATGATGAAATTATTGTTGCCAGTAAGCATTTCCATAAGCATTCTCCCAGTCTTCTAATTAAAATAATATAACAGGATACCTGTATTGATACATACATTGTACATGTATGCTTGTTCTTCTTTCAAGAGTTTCCTGTACAGAGTAAATCAATTTATTCACCTGTAAAACGTCCCAGAGTGTTAAAAAGACTTCACCCAACAAACCATGAGCATACCACTAACATACTGTATTAACTTGTAACTGTTATAAATTGAAATAGATTTCTTCTTTTTGCAGGCGGCTAAGTACTCGCCCCACAGCCCAAGAGCTTAGAGAGAGAAATATTTTGAAATGTAAGTGACGTTATCTTGGACTAAACAAGTATGACTTGTAGATTCATGGTGAATTCAACACTGTTCAATCCTGCTTATTTTGGTCTCAGTTCATCTGAGCCCCTTGGGTTACTCGTTTTTACTGTTGATCATTTGAACCATGGACAACTACAAATACAACAATACAATATTTGTTTATTTCCACCATTCGCAGATATCTCTGAATTACTGGTGGGGTCAGGCAATGCACTCACGAACAAACAAATATACATGTAGTTATAAATATAAAGACATAAATATAGTATAGTAGCAATATAGTAAAATCGTATGTGCATAATTACACACAATTAATATATGATGCATATTTAACTGACATGAATTCTGAGAACCGGTCTGTTTGGCCAAGTAACACATAACATGATGGTCCTGACCTCAGCGAATACGAAGTTTGCGACGAAACAACCCTGCTAGAAATTAGGGGGTAAAGCAGGCTTGCGTGCATAATTTCTGTCCCAAATTTCTTGCACGCCATGCCAGGTGGCGTCTGGCCTCTAGAAACAGTAGCCCAGCACGCGCGAGGGCATCCTCGTATCTCAAGTCAGGACCAAAGATGATTCGTAGGGCTCTCTTTTGCACTCTTTCTACCGCCATGCAGAGATACTGCAGTAAGTTTGCAAAAACTACCGATGCATACTCTAGGACAGATCTTAGTAGGGAGAAGTACACAGCCACCAAATCCCCATCTTGTACCCC
>NC_090886.1:56404460-56406960 GCF_036669925.1 Montipora capricornis
TGTTTTCATATTTTGATGATCTTAGACTTAATCAACATGGAAAGGCTTTATCATCCTTTATTTGGCTTTACGAAAAAATTAGAGTAGGGTTTGAAAGCCATTGCCACTGAGAGCTTTTTAGCCATTGTCTTTAAAGTGCACTTATATGTAAAGTGCACTTCTATGTTGTGGGTCCAAATTGCTGTTAGTTTTGATAACTTTGCTTGTCTTGCCCAGTGGTTTTAAAAAATCAAAATTTTGCAGTAAGAATATTTAGCGGGCGATAACATTTTGTAGAAAAATATTTGAGTTTAGGTGCACTTTAAGTGTTTAAGTGTTTTCAACTAAAAGGGTTGACTTCATATAGAAATTTTACAGTGAAGTTCCCTTCCTCACTGAGGCCCATTTCAGGCGTCCAACTTAACTTCATTCCTATAATAATTGTATCCCAGGACTTGATAGACTTCCTGACAGATTGAGGATACAGTGCAGATGCCTAGCGCAGACATTTCTGCATTCGACAGAGATAATCTCCTCTGGCTAGTCTATACAGACAAACGATTATTGCAATCCTCAATGCTGGTAGTCTTTTCATCCGGCTCTTAAATATACCTGGGAAATTTCGGAAACTTCATTGGCTTTCCTAGATATCAAAGTTTCTATTAGAGGCAACGTGCTATGTACTAGTGTGCATTACAAACCTACAGATTCACACAGTTATTTGTTGTATTCATCGTCACATCCATCACATGTCAAGAACTCCATTCCTTATTCTCAATTTCTTAGACTTCGACGTCTATGTAGTGATGACTCCGATTTTTCCAGCAAATCAGAGGAGATGTGCCAGTTCTTCGAAAAACGTGGTTATCCTGTCTCTGTGGTCAAAGCGGGCCATCATCGCGCCCAACAATTTGATCGTCAGTCAGTCAGTCATAAAAAGATAAGAATGACAGAATTCCATTCACCCTCACTTTCCATCCTCATAATCACACAGTCAAAAGCATCATTCTTAGTAATTTTAAATTACTCCAAAATGATCCCGAAACTGGTAGAATCTTTTCGCAACCTCCACTTATTTCATTCAAACGCGACAAAAACATAGGCAACTTTTTAGTTAGAAGCACGCTCAAAACTAACGAGCAACCCGGCACTTTCAAATGCGCGCGCTCACGATGCAAAACTTGTCTTTTCATTGTTAACACTAGCAAAATATCGGGACCTAAGCGATCTGTTAAGATCACCGATCGTTTCACATGTACCTCCGCAAATGTCATTTATTGCATAACCTGTACGTTATGCAATAAATTATACATTGGTGAGACAGGTAGACGACTAGGTGAACGAGTCCGCGAACACCTTCGCGATGTTGAGAAAAATGACAAGGATGCATCTAAGCCAGTCGCTCGCCATTTTAATCTGCCTAACCACTCCAAAAAACACATGGCTATCTGCGGCCTTTCCCTACATCTAGGTACGACGGAAAGCCGCAAGAATCTGGAACAAAAATTCATCTTTCAAATCGGCACCCTTAGTCCTCACGGTATTAACGAACGCTTTTCATTTAACTAATATATTCCTATTTTTCACGTTGCCATGTTACCACCAATAGCATAGCTCCTACTCTACTATAAAAACTACACGTACCCATAATCCCTTGATTCGCTCTGACGAAGGGCTAACGCTCGAAACGTCAGCTTTTAGAATCTCTGTACGGTGGCCAATTTACATTATCAACTCCGTTGATAAAACCAAATCTTTGTATACTACTTCCCCACCGACGCAGCACCACAGTTTCTTTAGAAACTACCCCTTCATTCAGTTCTTCAGTGACAGTTTGCTGAATAACAAAGGGTTCAATTCGGTTTAGGGAGACATTAAATGTTTCTCAGGATACTCTGAAGGTTTTTTTTTAAACCTTGCATCTGAAGACTTATTGCAAACATTTTCCCGCCAGTCAGTATTTTTTGTTCGCTGACAAGAAAGGAACTGGACGAGGAACAGTGACATTTCTTTGGGAAATTAGTAAATAATTTGCTAACTGCATGATCGTCACCTTTTTCTGCCCTCCTTGATGGCATTTGCATGAAAAACAAGCTCTTTATTTCCATAATTTGTCTTTCCCACATGTTTTCCACTGTTTTGGCAAGCAATAACTGCAGACTGTAATAGACTTGTTGTTCACTTTTTCAATTACGTTTGGCTTTATAAGGTTTGAGGTTTGAATCAACTGCCAAACTTAAAGGGGCTAGGTCACGCTATTTTAGGTAAATTTGTTTAATTTTGTTAATTATGAGCTCTAAAGGTCAAATTGGCAGATCAAGAGTCTTTCATTTGCAAAATCACGGCCACATAACAACTGAGAATGATTTTCCAGCTCTGTAAATGACATTTTGATACAGAATGATATAAATTTGAAAAACGGTGGGCCGACGTTTTTCAAATTTATCCAAATTCAATCCATTTCAATCCTCTCCAGTTTTGTCCATCCATGTCCCTTCTTGGCTTCCCTGTTAGGGTTATT
>NC_090886.1:56411960-56426960 GCF_036669925.1 Montipora capricornis
GATGTGTATCCTGTATTTGCCTGTTTGGTACATAGATAAAATTAATAACACTGAATAAAAAATAAATAAATAATAGCATTGCTAGATAATTTTGAAAGGTAATGGCTGGCTGTAATAGTCCGTTTCATTGTATGACTAGCTTCGAGAGCGGGCAACATGAACCAAATCCTGCGCTGTGATTGGGTAGCCGAGTGGGCAGAATGGAGCTATACTGCCTGCTGGGGATTTCTCGCTTGGTCCCGCAAGATCAGAGATCATTTTTTTTGTGTTTTATCCCGTGTAATAAATCCTTTATTGACCTAGATGGCTGGATATTGGCCTTTTTTTTTTGCATGTTTATGGACCGAGGCAAAATAAACACACAAACACAGCAAACACGTGAGAAAAAATAATCCTGTAAAAGAATTCTACAGTTAAATCTGTCAGACAGGTTTTTTCCAAATGGCAAAAACTGCGATTTTTATCTGTTTTGATAATAACTGAAAAATTCTCATAGATCTTTTTAAAAAAATGTTGACGGTTTTGTCTTCATATTGTTACCTAATTCCCAAAAATTAATTGTAACCCTGGTGGTACAGCCATATTTTTAGAAAAGGCCTTTGAAATGTATAGTTACCAGTCCCCCCTCCATGAGCTCAGTCATAATAATTATTTAGCATTTTCCACTAATTTGCATTTATTTGTTTGTTGGGTAAAATTACATTTTACATTCAATTGCAGTGACTAACACTTCAGAAGAGCCATCCTGTTGCTTTAACTTCAGAGATTTCAAAATCTTGATCTTTTCCTCTGAAAAACTGTAGTATTAGCCACCTTTAAGGTTAAATTGAGTTAAGACAACTTATATTCCAGATGTTGTTTGTTTTGCCTCATGGATTAAAGAACGAGGTATATCCATGTGTTGCGCACTTGACAGTAATTCTTAGTTCACTTCAGCACAGGATAAAAAGGTCAGTGAACCAACACCATGACTGCAGCACTGCAATGGCAGCGTTTTAAGGGTCCATTTTCATGCAGCCGGGTATTCTGCAATCTAGCCAACCTGGAGCCAAGGTCATTCACAATGCAGTGACCTTTCACTGGGAAGGCAATGTGCATTTATGAGTCTTTCAGTGTTATATGCTCAGAGTCTGCCAATCAAATACAGGACTTCCTGTACCTTAGACTGTACTGCAGAAGGATATTGACTTTACCTCAATGTTCTTGAAAGTATATCCACTGTAACAGTTGTTTTATTGTACCTACTTAATTAATTAAAATTTTCTGTTAATATTAATTATATTAATCTTGGCAAAGGTGATGTTGTTACTTATTGTTATTTCATTCATAATAAACTCTTGATGAAGTTGCATATGTCAGAGCTCTCAAGTCTTAAAGTTTCCAAAGAGTGAGATGCTTGCTGGAGATTGCACCAAAGGCACAAGTGTCCTGAGTTTCTTGTGCCGGAGGCACCAAAAAATTCCAGGGGGGTCCGGGGGCATGCAAAAATTTTGAAATTTGCACTTCTTAAATTGCTGGAAAATTATGCACCGTTGAGTTTGAGATTTTGGTTTTTTTAATGCTGCTTGCTAAGAGTCAGCCCACGCTATTATTATGGTCAGCCTGAGTTACTGGTAATATATTATGGTAATTGAACTGAGTGGAGTGAATCACACGTGTGATTTCAAAATCGAATGAGCACGCAGTGCAAGTTCGATTTGAAATCACAAGTATGATTTCAGACCAAAATTGCACGACGCAAAGTTCAATTACCACTTTATTACATCCACTTAAAAATCACACTAATTATTTAATCGCTAAAATACAGGATTTTAGTCAGCACCAATATTTTATTGATCCAGTTGGGAACAAAAGTTGCAAATTCGCCACACAATGGATTTCTTGGTCTTTCATTTTCCTGCAATTTGATTGGTTACCTTAAACAAAATTATGTTGAAAATCTGATTGGTTGTTTTACTTTAGTGTTCCTTTCTCATTGGCTGGGGAAATGGTGCGATTAAGGCCAAAAAATAATGTGATTTGGGAATAGATTGCAAGGATCACCTGTGATTTCTAAATGGATGTAATAAATCGGCCTATACTTCATATATTAACGGGTGAAAGTCCTGAACAAACAAGAAAATTGGTTGCACATGAACAGATTGAACATTGGCCAAAGTTCAGTGCCAGTGAAGGAACAACATTAATTCGGAATTCATGGGCACTTCTGAAAGCTTACAAGGTAGAGTTACCCACGAGAAAACTGCCAAATTATGCGTGAGAAATGCTTGTGTTGGCGTGAGAGCATGAGATTGCATGAGAAATGCATGAGAATCTCGCTCAATGCGTGAGAATTGAGAGCTCTGCATCTGTTGTTTCTTAAGTTTTGAATTGGACTCATTGATTAGTTCCAGCCAGTGACCTTGGAAATTTCGACTGCATTTGTCACCAGTGCTGAATTGGGCTTGGCTGTGAAAGAGTTTCCCTGGCCATTATGGTCATCATATCCAACACCAGTATCTACTAGCAGCATTTCACTTGCCAATTGCAACTTCTACTATATAACAGATGTTAGTTCCTAAATAGTTCATGTTTTTCCCACTTGTGCACATTTGAATGAGTTTTTGTTAACTTTCAGGTGTTTCCGAGTATAAAATTTACTTACTACTACTTATTCAAAGTAATGACTAAAGGACCACAAACATTCCTGTTAAAGTAAACAAGAGGCTAAAGGTAGCCTGGCTAGTTCTCAGTTACATGTAAATCAGATAGCTAACTGATAGCATTTCCTGGTTGCATACAGTTCTTTAACCCTTCCCCACTTGAGAGCGAGGCCCTTAGCAACCCAACACTAAATGATCTTATTGATTTTGGTAAATCGTTCCAATCCTTTGCTGCAGCATATTAAAAAAATTTTTGTCCAACTGTTGTATTTGCTTTTGGTAAATCTAGTATAGTGTTGTCTCTGCAGAGACTTCTCCCGTGCAGACTTGATCACCGAGGTAGATAGCGCTTTAGTTGGTTTGGACAGCTACGTATAGTCGTTGATGATTTTATAGACTAACTGAGATCTCAGAAAACACCTTCCATTTTTTTATGTTAAGAGTCCCAATTTAGATCTCATACTTTGATCAGTTACAACCTTTTCACCATTCAAAGCAGTCTTACATGGTTTTTTGCTAAAATCCGACAAATTAAGTCATAGATGCATGGTAAATTAAATACTGTATTTCTTATTGCTATCATTTTTTATTTGTTAAGACATTAATATTTAAATAGTTGATCTCTTTTTTTTATTGCATGTGACATGATTGTTTTTACTGTTTATTATCATTTTCATGTGGTTCAGAAATATTTTTATTTACCTGCTCATGTATTAAAAAAACAAACTGAAGTGATACATTTTTAGCAGTTCAAATGAAGTTATTATTATTATTATTCTTGCTATTATCATCTGGAATCATCTACCTTCTAAGAGAGGCCTGTTTGAAAGAAAATGCATGTTTTTCAAATAATCACCTTAGTTTGTAATATTATTATAATAAGACAAAAATTACTCGCCTCAGGCTAAATGTTGAATAAAAACCTCGCCTTTTTCTCGGTTTTTATTCACCTTGCCGCTGCTTTGGCGAATAACTGTTAAATACTAAGAGTCAAGCTAGAGCTCTAGGGGAGCAGGGCTCTAGGAGCTCTAGGGGAGCAGGGATGCCGCAGTGGTGAGAGCACTCGCCTCCCACCAATGTGGCCGAGGTTCGATTCCCGGACCAGACGCCATAAGTGGGTTGAGTTTGTGTTGGTTCTCTTATCTGCTTCGAGGGTTTTTCTCCGGGTTCTCCGGTTTTCCCCCCTCGGCAAAAACCAGCATACAGCCGATTCCAGCTGGCTGTAAGCTGTGCTCCAAGGTCACACATGGACCGTATAGCGGCTGCCAGAGGCGCCATTGTATGCTTTCGGTTCGACCTTGTTGAGCTGCGTCGTTGCTGTACTTTGCGACGGCGATTAGCGCGACAATTACGACAATTAGAGCAGTGGACGGGGTGGGGTGAAGTAATTATCTTCTTGTCTAAAAATATTACAGTACCAAAAAATGAACCAAACACAGTAGCCTTGAATTACCTGAATTGCTGGAAGAGCACTCCATTTCTTAGAATACTTGTGGATAAACAAAGCCTCTAGAACTCTTTTTACAAAGTGGCCAACATACGTCAACAGAGCCACAAGATGAAATGCTGATCGTGGCATTCCAGCAAAATACCAAAACACAATCTGTGACACAGCTGGAAGGGCATAACACAGTGACCAACCGAAGTGTGGATTGATGTTTCCCTCCGGGGCAAACTTACTTAAAAACAAGTAAAAATAAAATGGAGAAGACGTTACATGAAGCCTTTTTAAAACTGATTTTCAGTTCAAATACCACTAATAATAATTATTACTATTATTATTAATGGTGTCCAACATAGGCAGTGTTAACTAAGGCAAAAGTCCGAGATTAAAAATCATCTGTTTCAGAGTGGAAAACTGACCTACACCATAATTATAACCTAAGTAGCCAGAGAAAACTCTCTCAAAGCAGAGCAGATATCAACAGATTCAACCCACAAACAGTATCTGTTAAACTCGCCTGTTGGAAATGTCGCAGGTTTAACCCTTTCAAATCCAAACCGGCGTAAACTGGCCAGACTTAGTATTTTAGTCTGTCTAACGCCAGACGATTTTACTTGTCACTGGGGAACCCCCGGGAGTCAATGGGCTAATAGTTTCACTAGATGTTCTTCTTTTCATCTGTTTACTCTGATTTTTGCCACAATGGACTTGATACTCGATGTTATATTTTATAAATAATTGTTACTGATATCAATTAATTAATTTTTATACTGATTGATATTGAGTAAACTTCCAATATTGAATGTGGAGTGAGCTGTAGGTTTGTGGAAAATTCTGTTTTGTTTTTTAATCAGGTGCAAATGAGATGCAAGGTGGTTTTTTCCAATCCATCACCTTGATATAACATCTGAGATTGGTAATAATTAAATGTCCGTATCTCACATAAAATCCAGACACTACTTTCATGGTCTGCTCGTTCTAGACTCGAGTGCATCTCTTTTCGCCCAGGCTGGCAAGTTCTTAAAAACCGAATTGTGTGATAGAATAGTTCACCTCAAGGTCCCTCGCGTCACGTGACAGGAATGGCTTGGTACAAGGTACACCATTTTTAGTGATTGTGGTAAAGTATATTACTCTCACAACTGAGAATGCACCAAGCAATATGTATCCCCAAATCAACCCAGTAAAATTGTCATGCAATTTAGACTAATTGCATGTTTATCCTCAGAAATTATCAGTGAAACAATGACAGCTGTTTTATCGGTTGGAATAACTTTGAGAAGTCAAGTGATGCTATGATCCTTGCAGTTATGGATGCAATTTTAGCAATTGCATAGAGAAGCCTGAAAAATTCAGGGCTTCAACAGGGTTTGAACCTGTGACCTCTCGATACTGGTGCGACGCTCTAACCAACTGACCTATGAAGCCACTGACTTTGGGAGCTGGTGTACACAACTGCTAAAATTGCGTCCATAACTCTGAGGATCACAGCATTACCCAATTTCGTATCCGCAGTTCAGTATGTGATTCACTTCATATATCATTTCATTCATTGATTCATTCCTCATGGAAAGTTAGAACCCACAAATGACCCGCTCCCAATGACAGTGGATTCATAGCTCAGTTGGTTAGAGTGTCGCAGCAGTATCACAAGGTCACAGGTTCAAACCCCATTGAAGTCCTGAATTTTTCAGGCTTCTCTACGCAATCGCTAAAATTGCGTCCATAACTGTGAGGATCATAGCATTACTTGATTTTGTATCCGCAGTTCAGTATTTGATTCATTTCAGATGTGACACAGGTTTCTTTTGCTCTAAATTACCACTTTATTACGCAGTAAGACCATGGCAGCTAAACATCTTAAGGACACGATATAAAAGTACAAAGAAAACCAAAACAGCGAACAGAATAAACACGCCATACACTATGTCATGTATGCGCATGTGTGGCCTTATCGGCCCCAGGGCCCATGTGAGCGCATGAAATATGCACTCTCACACATATATCATTTTGTTCATTAATATTGATTTAAGAATCTTTGCTTACACAAATTTAAGTATTCCTTTAAAAAGTCTACCATTATGTTGTATTTTTTTACTTCCTGTTTTTTCTCTCCATTTTCCTGTAATGAATAACTGTTCATAATTATCTTTATGGCGGGAATATTATCATAATTTTCCGAATGGTTGAATTTGTAAGGTTAATCATGCAATTTGTCTGAATTGTATCATTCACAATTTTACAGGGTTTGATTTGGGGATACGTATTGCTGCATTCTCAGTAGTGAGAGTAATATACCGCAATCACTGAAAATGGTGTATCCTGTACCAAGCCATTCATTTCACCTGGTGAGAAGGACCTTGAGGTGAACTTTTCTGCTATTTTTCTCACCGTTCCGTGTTTAAGTATTCCGCCATTCTGTGTTAGTCAGTACTCGCACAGGGAGCAGGTAAGTCCTATTTGACCATTTTTCCAGTTAAATTCACTGCACATTTGAAATGCGAATCCATCTTGTTGATTTGAATCACCTTACATGATCAAACTACACACAAACGATCGAAGGCCGACGAACTCTGGAAAGCAAAGCTTTCCGTAGGAGGCACAAAGTGCCAAGAGTACAAAAAGAGACAAGGGATGAAACTGACTACCATGTGACTAGTTCAATGTGGACCATAACATACCGGTGACAGAAATGGAAGTAGAGCTCCGGCTGCCATACCGGATGTTGATAGGAAGTGAAATTAACCATTACTAATTCAAATCTCAAAACAGCTGATCGTCCGGTTTTGCACAAAGACATGGAAACTTCGCTTCAAGAAAAACGGCATCCGCACCAGGATAACAGACACAAAAAATTTAAAGTGGAAAACAAATCTCTCTTCAGAAGTTGGTTGGTTCTATACACTATAATCCAAGTAACATGCAAGTCATGATTTCCCATCTATCCAGTCAACGACCTCAACAGTAAGCTTGCTAACCTCAACTTTGGGAATGCATCTGTAGAGGAAGAGTGGGAAACTCTTAAGAATCTGCTGTATACGTCATCATTAGAGAAGCTGTGTCCAGTTAAAAGGAATCATCAAGGTTCGATGAAAATGACGAGCAAATCAACTCCCTTCTGTAAGAGAAGCATAGACTCCATCTTGCCCTTCATTGCGACCCAAGTTCAGAGTCAAACAAAGCAGCGTTCACAGAATGTTGGTGCAAAGTACAGTTCAAGCTCCTCGCCATGCAGATTGACACAACGCAAAAAGATTCTATGATGCTCTCAAAACTATCTACGGTCCTACAACATCTGGATCCTCACCACTTCTTTCTTCCGATGGCAAAACACTACTGGCAGACAGATCCCAAATTCTTGATTGCTGGGCAGAACATTTCGACTCCGTTCTGAATCAGCCTTCTTCAATAAATGAAGCAGCAATAAATCAGCTCCCACAAGTAGGCCCTAACGTAGAGCTTGACTTGCCACCTTCCACTGAAGAAGTGACCAAAGCTATCAACCAGCTCTCATGTGGTAAGGCCCCTGGTGCAGATGCCATCCCTGCTGATATACAGATCAGGTGGACCAATGCTAACACAGAAGTTGACTGAGCTGTTCTCATCATGCTGGTGTAAAGGAATCGTTCCTCAAGATTTTAAGGATGCCTCCATCGTTCACTTGTGTAAACGAAGGGTAATAGACAGGACTGCAACAACCACAGAGGGATATCATTGCAGGAAATATCCTAGCCAGAGTGTTGTTGAACCGTCTCATAAAACACTTAGAACAAGGTTTACTTCCAGAAAGTCAATGTGGCTTCAGGGATGGTAGAGGCACAGTTGATATGATATTCGCTGTAAGACAACTTCAAGAAAAATGTCAGGAACAGCATCAGAATCTCTACACTATCTTTGTACATTGTAGACCTGACCAAAGCATTTGATACCATCCGTCAAGAGGGGTTGTGGAAAATCATGGCTAAGTATGGCTGTCCTCCAACCTTTATCACCATAATACGCCAGTTCCACGACGGCATGATGGCTCAAGTGCTCAATGACGGCAAAACTTCAAATAAATTTCCAGTCAGCAGAGGAGTAAAACAAGGATGTGTTTTGGCTCCGACACTGTTTTCCATCATGTTCTCAACCATGCTCTCTGATGCATACACTGACAAAGATCCTGGTCTTGAAATTCCGTACAGAACTGATGGCAAACTATTCAATCCGAGACGTCTGAAAGCATCAACCAAAGTACACCTAACAAAGATACTTGAGCTTCTCTTTGCTGACGACTGTCCCCTAATTGTTTCTACTGAAGAGCAATCACAGCAAACTATAGACAAATTCTCAAGGGTATGTGACAACTTTGGTCTTACCATTAGCACCAAGAAGATAGAAGTCATGCACCAACCTGCACCTAGTACAACAAAAAAAGAGCCTAACATCAAGGTCAAGGGTACCAACTTGCAGTCAGTTGACAGCTTCACATACCTTGGCAGCACACTATCTCACTGCGTCCATATAGATGATGAAGTCAACAACCGTATTGCAAAAGCCATTGCAGCATTTGGCAGGCTAAGACACACAGTATGGGATAGAACAGGTGTAACTCTAGCAACCAAGCTCAAAGTCTATGATGCCGTTGTCCTCACCACTCTCTTGTATGGGTGTGAAACCTGGACAATCTACAGCATTTCCATACTACAAGACTACGTAAAATTCTAAAAATCAAGTGGCAATAGAAAATTCCCGAAACAGAGGTCCTAAAAGAGAGCAAACTTACCATCCATCCATACTCTTCTACAGAGAAGCCACCTTTGCTGGGCTGGACACTTGCACAGATTGCCTGACTACAGAATTGCAAAACAGCTCTTCTATGGCGAATTCACAACAGGCAAGAGAACTGCAGGCAGTCAGAAATATGGATACAAGGATGTCCTCAAATCCTCTCTACGGCTATGAACATCAATTGGGAAAGTTGGAAATCCTATGCCAGCGATCGAACAAACTGGCGCTACATGATCAGTCTTGGTGCCAACATCTAAGAATTAGCAAGAACACTCGCTGCTCAGGAGAAACGAGCCAACAGGAAAGTCAGATTAGCCAGCACCTCAACCACAACAGAGGGCAACTACAAGTGCCAATATTGTGATCGCTACTTCCGTGCCCAGATTGGACTCACCAGCCATCTCCGTACACACCGAAACCAATCAACAACGTAGAAGGAAGTTTTGGTAATCATCTCTACGATGGACGAACAACAACAACATGGCTGCGTAAGGGCTATGTATAGCTGTGTAGGGCCATGTATAGCTGTGGAGGGCCATGTATAACTGTGTAGGGTCATTTATAGCTGTGTCTGGCCATGTATAGCTGTGTAGGGCCATGTATAGCTGTGTAGGGCTAGGTATAGCTGTGTAGGGCCATGTATAGCTGTGGAGGGCCTTGCATAGCTGTGTAGGGCTATGTATATCCCTCCCTTTAAACATCTCTATATTTGATTAAGTCAACCGCTATATGATATACGGCTAAACTTCACAATACCCCGCCGCTCATCGCGGATAGGATTGCAACTTTCGCTCATCCTCGCTCACATCGTTTGTATATGGTTTGATCACATACGGTGATTCAAATCAACAAGATCAATTCGTATGGTGAATTTAACTGGAAAAACGGTCAAATAGGACTCCTGTGCTCCCTGTGATACTTGCAGCGCACGCTCCTTGCATTCCTCTGTACTGTTGTACGGAACCACCACAGTCTGCCAATTTAGTCAATAGTGTGATGTGGTGTCCCCGTAAAACGATCTTTTTTCCTCATGAAAGATTGCCATAAAACGATCATTGTTTGAAATTTCAACGAATTCTATGATCAGAGCACACGGGTTTCACCTGTAGCTAAGTTGAAACTTTCCCAGGTATTCATTGACGTAGACCATAACAAAGAAAGCTATGTCTAGGCCACACAATCCTGTGTTAATCTTGGTCCACTCTGGAAGGACTACAAAATCGCAGAGGTAGACCAACACCAGCCATAGGAGGCAAAACGTGAATGCCACTGAAAATGGTCTTTCGGCCATTTGGTCACACTATTTGACTGCAGAAATACCTACTTCACCACAGACAGCTCACTGTTCTCACTTACAGGGTGTATCCAACCGAGCGGAAGGAAGTTTAAAAAAAAAAGACTGGTTCCTAGTAGTACATTATAACTTTTCGAAAGATGGCCGCATTAATACAAAGGGTAGCGAGACAAGCGTTGTCAACATTTAGGGCTGAAGAAACAGCTGCGTTTTCCTCTAACTTTGACAGGTTAAAAAAATTGGTAAGTGAAACATTAGTGATTCAACCGATTCGAAGGGGGTTTCGCATTTTTGGGAGGTTTCGCGCAATTGTTCATGAAGTTATGCACGAACGCGCTTTTAGGAACCGGCAAAATGATGGTTACATTTTATAGTTAAAATTTGTTTAGATTGAATAATATGAGAAGCGGATAGCCTATGAGCACATAATGTGTTTGAAGTCATTTGGAAAAGAAATTAATTCTTACCAGGATTCATATTTGTAGTGAAGCGAGGTATATTCGCAATAGTACGTAGGGAAGCAAAAATTCAAGTTGTTCGACATGTGTTCAATTAAATTTAAGGGATCTTGACCAACCTTAAAAATAATAATTTAATAATATTGAATATTAAGTCTTGAAACTACCCAGCTCGTTTTAGGCCCCAGTAATCTGAGTAGTTTTTTTGTGCAATTTAGTTCCTTATTTTAAATGCTGTCTCTTCTGTATTTTGTGGCAAAATAAATAAGCCAAGTGTTTTGTTGTTTGTTGTTTATTGAAAGTCCGGGATGGGACTTTACTGAAACTTGTTGCTTTTGAAATGACCTTGTGCTGTTATATGGATTTACGGTCGCTTTGAAAAGTTAGTACGCAAACGTAGTATTAGTATAAATGTCAATGCAGAAATTTTATCACAGGCAGTCCAAGCTCAGTGTGAGTATGGCCGACATTGAATATAAGGATTTGTATGGGAATCCCGACAAAAAGCTTAAGAAGATAATCCTATGAAAAACGTCTCAATTAAGAAGCCAAACTTTATTGTCATTGTGGGTAGCTTCCTTGCTGTGTGGTTATTTTCCAGATCCGATGCAATTTGAGCCATTTTTCAATTTCTGGTTTGTCAACAGTTATGATAAAATCCCAAGGCCGGAGACTAAATTCTCAGGAGCCACAAATTTTAGTCAAATATTCCTGGATAAAATGTTCCCACGGTCACAATTCCACATTTATAAGAATCAATTGATTAAGATTGAACTTTCATCTCAACTCACCATTAACGCAATAGCAGTCCTGCGAGCAACGTCAGGCTGTAATATTGCAATAAAACAGCTTTTGAAGGAGCTGCTTTATCACCAAAGTGGCCACGGCTTTGGCTGTTGATAACTAACTGAGCCTTACTAGCGTGGCAGACTTGTGTCAACTACTGACGAACAAAATAGTAAGACCCTGTTACACTGGGCAATGTTTCATGCAGCTTATCGCTTTGTGTATAAACTCTTAAAACATCACGCTGCTTCCATTTTCCAGTTTTCCAGTTTTCCATTTTCGTGTCCGATCTAATGCCTGGTTACTAAGCTTAAAATGTTCTGTTCACAATCTCATAATGCAAAAATCTATGGAAAAAATGTGTTGAATGAAGAAATTCCTGTCAACAAATAGCAGAAAAAGACCAATCATATGTCAAAGTTGGTAGAAACAATGTTTGTTATGCTAAAGTGCTAAAATTTTGGGTAAGACTCTGACGTATTTTCCGTTTCAATGTTAATAGTGAGTTTATGTTAGATAAAAAGTGGATGATGATGAAGACGACTTCTCAAGACTCGACGTTGGATTTCTTTGGATTTCTTTCAAGAAAAAGTTTTTTCAAAATTTGAAATCTGCGGGTGTGGGTTTTTACAGCACTTTTGAAACAAGCTTTGTGATTGGTTCTTTAAACTACTTGCTTACCTGCTCGCTATGGTATGCAACTTACCCTCTTGGCTGCTCTGTTCACTTTCTCGTAGTTTTCTGTCAAGTTTCGTAATAACTTTCATGTAGTTGCAAGGCTGTTGCCTAACAGGAGCCCGGTAGCCTGGGGCTCCCAAAGAATAGCTCTGGGTGCCTTAATTTTTCACAGCAACACCTTTCACTTCATATGTTGGGCTCCTAAGTTCTCAGCGTTTAGCTCTGAGGGCCCCTTTAAAATTTTCTTTGGCAGCAGCCTTGAGTTGGGTTGGTAAATCTAATAGGCACACTGATTGGCTAATAACATCTCTCACAACAGGCCAAAATGTCATAGGGAAATTAAATGGTTGTTTGACAAGAGGGTTAGTTGCATAAGAAAAAAGTAGTGAGGTTATGGGTCAACCTTGAACCCCCTAGCAATTTTTGGCCCATGATGTACGACTGAAGTTTAGATTGCCAGCCCTTCTCCCTTGACTCTGATGAAGGGCCAAGGCTTGAGATGTCTGTTGTATCATATAACAGAACTTTCATGCTTCAGACACCCAATTACATGGATCCACAGTTTCTTTGAAAACTATCCCAAGTAACTATGATTCACGGTGTTGCGCATAGACTGTAGAGGTTAGACAGCGCTTGAAACATTTTTTCTGGTATGTGCTTTGTTTGTCATGGAATCACATTGTTAAATTCTTGCCTGAGCCACACCTATTGAAGTCAACCAAATGCTTATGGAGACAGTGTCAGAGCTGAGTTTTGTTGTCACTTGTGGCATGGATTGAAATTTTTGACCAAGCCAAGCTTTCAAATTCACCTGTACTTCATTACTTTCAACCATTTTTTAAGAATGACATATTACTGATCCCTCCAACCTTTCTTTGGGAGGCGTGGTGGCCTCATGGTTAGTGCGCCCGACTCCGGATCGAGTGGTCCGGTTTCGGGGCCTGGCAGGGGACATTGTGTTGTGTTCTTGGGCAAGACACTTTACTCTCACGGTGCCTCTCTCCACCCAGGTGTATAAATGGGTACCGGCGTAAAGCTGGGGGTAACCCTGCAATGGACTAGCATCCCATCCAGGGGGGAGTATAAATACTCCTAGTCGCTTCATGCTAATGAAACCGGAGATAAGCGCCGGCCTGATGAGCCTTCTGGCTCATAAGCGGAGACTTTACCTTTTTACCAACCTTTTTTGGGTAAATATTTTTCACTTTACCCCAAAAGGCTGGAGGAATCAATAATTTTCTTTTAAGGAAACCATCTTGTACCTGATCTGATCTTTCAATATGGCTCGTAACCAGACTTCCCTTTATCCCCTCTTTGGAAGTTTGAGCCACAATGCCACATTGAAATCTTGATGGGATCCCAAGAACTTATTATTCCTGGACTCTTGATAAAATAACTTTTTTTGCAAGAGTGAAGTAACATTGGATCCATCAGAGAATAGAACTTTGTGCTGTCATTAATATGGCAATTATTTGTTAATTGTAGCTCGATGCTATCACTGCTGAAGACATCATGCTCGTTGTGTCAAACAGTAAAGAACAGAGTAATGGCACCTTCTCCAAAGCACCAGCAACACACATGTCGATATTTGAATGTCAATTTTTCACGTTAGCTGTGTTTATTTTGAAAAAGGGCTGTTCAATTCCTCTTCATGATCATCCAGGCATGTTTGGTTTGTGGTAAGTGTATTAAAATGAAGTCAGATGCAATATTGTTTTGTTTAAAACGTTTTAAATATTTTTATTGTGAATTTGCTAGTTAGCAAGTACAACCATGTACACAATTATCCACATTTTGTATCCACTCTCAGGCTTGTTAACCCTTATTAACTGAGGATGGTAGATCTTTTGGACTTTCAAATTATATTAACATCTTTCCTGACAAATCTTTCTAATATGCCGTATTCTACATTTTCAACAGTAAAGTGGTTTGTGGTCAAGTAACGATTGTGTCATATGATGTACAGACTGAGTAAGTAGTCTTCATTGTTCTTGTGGAAACTCATGCAAACTATTTCTCATATGAATAGAAAGTTAAAGTGACCAATTCACTTCTATTAAATTAATCAGGTGTAACAAGGACATACTCGCACGTGATTAGCTGTGCTTTGATCATGTAATTCAGTAGGGATCGTCTTTACACATAAGCCTCGTGCGTCAAAGAACTGTGGCTATGACAGATACTCATTGTAACTGAACAAAAGGATACTGATTATTACAGTTGTAAACGTGTTCAATATTTATAAGCTTGTTGCACTAGCTTGTTACATCAGGTATGTACATTTAACAGATTCCTGTAACTTTAGCCTGAATTTTTAGGAATATTAAGAAACAATAGCAGGGTTTATTTTTGTGAAAAATGAAAACATTATGGTTTAGGTTCAATTAAAGGAAAATAAAACTATCAGAATATAATTTGCATAATATTGTAATATGTATAGTGTACAGTATATAATATATACAGTATATACATATATTTTATAATTACAGCTGTATGTATATAATTTATTTACTTTTGGATACATATATGTATCCTGTTACAGCTGTATGAAGTGGTACTTTGAAGAGTTCTATGCTTCTTGGAGAGCAATCATCTGCAGATTGTTTTGTTGTTTACTCCGTGAATTACTGAATGTTCAGTCCGCCACATGTGTTCCTAAGTCCAAAGTTCTCATTCCGTGAACCAACCAGGGTTAAGTGCTATCATAGAATTGTTCACATTTAAAACTGTTGTGAACGGCACTGATTCCAATCAAAACCAGTAAACAGATGCTTTACAAGTTTGAATGTGGAGATACTGAGTTCGAATCCTACTTGGGGTACCTTCTTTGAAAAGTCTCTCTCCAGAAAACAACTTAATTACATTGTACATTGACTTTATAAAGTCAATAAATGTAAATCTTACGTAGGAAAATCATAATGCAAAAAG
>NC_090886.1:56429460-56431960 GCF_036669925.1 Montipora capricornis
CCAGACCAGACCAGGGTCTCTTTTCTGGTTATAAGAGAGACCTGGCAACGAGTTTGGATATTAAGTTGGTCAAAAGTACATTCCTTGTGATCAAGACCAGAAGCGTTTACATTCCACCCGAAAGATGGAAATCCTTAGAGAGATTCCTCTTATCCCGTTCCAAATGAAATGACCAGGAAATTCCTGTACCATTTGTAAATTCCCACTCGACCTGGTTCACTTCGGCCTCGTTTTCGGCCTTTTCGACACTGCAGATGCAGCCGCCATTTTGATTTGTTATTGTTTTCTTCTGGCTGCGAGAGACTCAGGCCTCAGGTTAAAGACCACACCAGAAAAATCCTGTACTATTCCATTCCATTCCAACTGGATTTTCCGTGCAAATGGTAAACGCCTCAGGTTTCTTCTGAGAAGGGTTGTTCAAGGCTTTCTTAAAGGGACACGGTCAGCTGTTGCACATGCGCACTGAATACCATTTTAGCTACTTCGTTGGTAAAGTTAAGAAAGGTTCATTATTTAAAGGGATGACTGCGTCGGGGGAAAAACCGAAAGGGCTTTTAAAAAATTAATGTTCTTACCATGGCAACCAACTTTTTTTTTCTCTTCAACAAAGTTACCGGGTTTCAAAAATGTTGACTCTGTGGTATAAATGCGACAGTTGTTTGCAGAATTTTAATGCCTGATATTGATGCAAACTGAACACTGATTGTTTGTGTAATTTCATTCTACAGGAAGAGCCATGAGATGTAAAAAATCAATGCAGACTTTAGATAAAAACAGTGAGACCTGTGTGCTGACACCAACCTCCAACAATTACCATTCTATTCACAATAGCGGGTGACTACCGCAAGATAATGTTCAATTTGGCTGTTTGTGATTTTGATTATTTGTGACTTTTTGCAGAACGTTACTGCTTGTGTGTGTCTAACCTGTATGTCTTTTTCAGTGTTGGACCGACCGCATTCATTGACATTCTAGCTCCACCTTATGAAAACGTATGTCTCTTTTTGGTACCTGTAAACGCAAATGCAAATTCACAATGAAGAGCCACTGAAAAATAGCTTTAAATTATGGTTGTCAAGTAAATTATTAAGATCAAGTAATGATTTTACAGAAATTTTCAGTCGATTATTATTATTTTTGGCAAAACCCTAATTTCACTCTGACGTTTGGCATTTGGCATAAACGCCATGCTTAACCTCTCTGTTAATACACTTCAACTGACACATATTAAATAATAGCTTTAATTTGATTCAATAGACAATGAAATATTTCTGTTTTTCTTCCATGAAATAATTTCCTTTGGTTCCTGCAAGAAGATTCATAAATCATGAATATAATAATGTTGCATTTTATTTTATGTATAGTGATTGCTTGAAGCATCTTTGAAATTTGAATCTCTTTTTCCTTAGGGCAGAGACTGTACTTATTTCAGGGAGTCCAATCTTTCCTCAAACAAGGTATTGCAGATATATTTCTGAGAATTTTAGTGTAATTTTACTTGTTCTCTTCTTCTACACTTGCTTTGATGTGTTCAGTTTGACACAAACCACACTAGTCAACCTGTTGAAGTTGAGTTGCTACTGAATTTTCATTTCCTTATTAGGTGTCTCCCATTGAGATTGATAACAGCGACAGGTATGTTACATGATTCTACATTCTGTATTTTATTTTTTACATCTGATGGTTCTTCCCTTAGAATTCAAATACACAAACAATCAGTGTTCAGTTAATTTGCATCAATTTAATGTCAATGAAAAACTTTTGTTATTCCTGATGGTGATAATATGGTGTATTATTACCAAGCTCTAGAAGTTATTGAACCAATTAAGCATAAAAATAGTACGGTAAATAATGTACAAGTACATTAGATTACTTGTAATGTTGGCTATTTTTTATTTCCATAATTCTCTGTCTTCAGAACAAGTGGGACAAAAAATCACTTATTAAACTTTTTGGCATGAGGGACCACAGCATATTTTTGCATGTTTTTGTTACAGGTTTATGTCTTGGATTTTAACCAAAACTCATAAAAATACCATGTGTGATACCACAGGCTAAAACATCTAGTAAGATATATTGAACCATAATGTACTTGTAGAAGTAAATGTGTATAGATCGCAATCTTTGCACTGCTTACTGCTTGTATTCATCAAGCATTGAGGTGGAATTGTTGCACATTCATCATTTGCACCAAGTGGGGTGATTTTAAAATAACGTTAATTCAGTAATTATTATTATGTTTCTCAGATCATTAACTTATGCTGCAGTAAAAAAGTGCTTTATTTACCTTGTCAAACTTTGTGTACATTATTACATTATTCTCGTTACTCTACTTTTTAAAGTTTCTCTTGTTTTGATTTGTATTATAACATGGGAAAGGAAAGGAACTTTGGGTTAGGGTTAGGGTTGAGTTGTTGAAGTGCTGGAGCACTAATTGGGGACACTGTAAACTTAAATTAACAACTAACACAAAGGAAGTCAAATGTTGGTTTTTGAGGAG
>NC_090886.1:56436960-56464460 GCF_036669925.1 Montipora capricornis
CTGGCCTCATTTTCTTCGGTCATAATGTAAGAGATGGCTCCTTCAGGCTCCTTGTTTTTTTCAGTTCAATGTATGACCCGATTGCGCATAAACCGGGCGCATAAACTGACCTGAAAAACGCAGTCCCCCCGAACTCGGTAAATAAGAGATATCGAGTAATATTTAGTTTTATGATACATTTTACAGCAGTCGGCGTAGAACAGGCATTAAATTTGTCTTTTATTTGAAACAAACATGAATAAAGCGTTACTGACACCAAGTCTTCAAAGTTTCGACAGCTAAAGACTTCTCTCCCCGCGTGCGCTTTACACAGATCAAGTAAACATATTTGGAAGGACCATATTGAATTGATCTTTGCTTCATTTGACCAGCCAACGTAAATATTAAGTTCATGTATGCAACTATCAGTTTATGAGTAAACGGAAAGAACCGAATTTGGAAGGGCTAACAGTTTGTTCGTGACTTATACTAATTTACAATATCGCTATTTATTTATTCTCGTTTTTTCATTTTTTATTTGGTGGTAACTGTTGTAAAGCGTAATCGAGGATATTCTTTTATAAAAAAACTAGATATGCAATTCTAGAGTTTGGATTGGCTTGGTCATCGTGGTATATATAGTATTTTGTCTTTTCTCCTGCCCTTACTATTCCGAAAAGGAAACACTATTTTTGTTTTTTGAAATAGTTTCTTGTTGCTGGTATGTGCAACCTTTGCAGAGAAAACCTAGAAAACCCTGGTTCACATCCCACTCAGATCCCAGTTAAACAACTGTCAAAATAATGTTTTAGTGTACGGATCAAATGCTGGTAAAGAATGTGCAGCAAAAAGTCACTATGTGCTATTATATATATAAATACTGACAGGAAATTCATTACTTCACTGTAATTACTATGAATGTAGGAAATGAACTCTACACTGCTTTATCAAGCTTATCATCGAGACAAACATAAATTTGATCACTGGGAATAAAAATTCTTTTATTTTGACAATTGGGTGGATATTACTGTGAGGATATGAATTACAACAAATGGTGTATTTTAAATATTTGATTCCCGTGCTATGGATGGCCATCCTCAAGGAACTTAATTACTTCGGAAAGGATTTTCAAGTGTCGAGATGTAGTGCACATCTTCACGTGTCGCGCACGTGACAGTGACCGTTAAGGCCGGGACACACCAGGCGACAAGTCGCAGCGACATGTCTCTGCGACAAATTGCTCCATGTGTACTACTTTCAAAACAAGTCGTTGCGACACGGCGCCTGTTCGGTGCACACCCATTGATCTCATATTAGGTGGAATGTGAACTACAATTGTAGTTTTCTAATTCAATATGGCTGACTATATGACGCTCTCTCATTGGTTCATTTATATTTTGTCGCAGCGACTTGTTGCCCGGGAAGTGTACACACGATGCGGCAACGCTGCTTTGGCTAATTTTGTCGCTGCGATAAGTCGCACGAATTCAAATTGGTTTGAATTCGTGCGACTGATCGCAGCGACAATGATTCTCATGAAATTAACCGTGTCACACAAGGCGAATTATTGCGGCGACTTGTCCCCGCGACGTGTCGCAGCGACTTATCGCCTACTGTGTCCCGGCCTTTACATGCACCACTCCACGAAAGGTTGGTCATCTTGAAAAGATGTTATCACATCTCACCTTCAATTCTCTTTCGTTTTTTTTCTGCAAAAGATGTTTCGATGAGCCATTCCGTTTCATCTTAAACCGTTCAATTAGCGTTTCCTTTCTCAAACACTGAGCAAAAATACCCACCGATAAGCAAAAAACAATGTGCTTATTTTGGAATAAATACACTGTTTTTACCTCGTTTCCATGGTCCAGGTCATTGTCACCACCTATAATGAAGGTAATCAGCTGGGTCCAGGTATTAACTACATACACATTTGAATATCATGGAAGTGCAATGTAAGGCCGATGTAAGAAGGACGGACTTCTCTCTTTCCTTTTCTTTAGTGCTAAATTAACTGTAGTAAAGTTACGGAAAGCGTGACACTTAGCTAACATGACCTGTCGAACAATACGTAGATCAGTTATTAGCCTGATGCGAATCGAAGTACATTTGTAGTGTTGCTCAATCAAACGTGCAAATTTGTTGTTTACGTGTTGCATACACAGCCAACGTATTACATCGTGGGAACTAGTCCTTTCCTCTACTAGGATTTCATGTAGGATTCTAAACACCTAGTTCCTTAGGATTTACGTATGTATCGATATGTAAGTATTATGCTCACATACGAATTAGGATGTTTACTAGGACGGAAACATTGTATACTCCTTCACATATTTAATCACGTTTAGCTTGCTACCAATATTTATTATATAGATATTGATGAAATACCAGGATTTCTCCTTTTACTAAAAAGTCATATCTTCACCGCGCGCAGTGAACATATCATTTTTATCTTTCACATGTGAGGATATAGGTGTTGTCATGGTAACCAACACGATTAGCCAATAAAACGCGAGCTTTATCTTCATTGTAAGATACTTTTGTGCTTTAATGTAATTCTTCTCTACTACATTAACATTTTTATTGCAAAATTTGACATTATCATGATTTCTTTTTCATAACTTTCCTATCTTGTTTTATGTTACACAGCATGCGTGTTTTAAGTTGTTTTAAATCTAGACATTTCATCAATATCTATATAATAAACAGAACATTACATGGCCGCTTGGGGATACGAATTTTATCTTCTCGTGCTGAAAGTATCTCTCACTCGTTCGCTTCGCTCACTCGTGAGAGATACTTGCAGCACTCGAAGATAAAATTCGTATCCCCGCGCGGCCATGTAATATCCTCTATATATTCAAGCACTTTGATTTAACTATTAAAGCAGAATGTAAGTCTTGAGTGTGTTCAAGTCTAGTCTATTGGACTCTGTGTGAGCCGGTAACCCCCGAAGATCGACCAAGTCTAACTACAGCAAGTATCGTCGACACTTATCCTTATTTGGCCAAGTCGTTACTAACACTTTACAACATAACCATACACCACTGCATTTTTGCAGGCCCGAGTATAGGCTAATTGTAGCCTCTTGTTAGCTTTAAAGTGGGTACTGAGGGTGTGATCGTGATAGACTGGAAACAACTTTTGTAAACTCCCCATAAGCACGAGCGCCCTTACAATAAAGAACGCGTGGTCAGAAAGGTGTGTTAGTATGTTTTTTTTCTGATGTTTTCGCCCGCTTCTTGTCGAGATTTTGGTCATTTTCCAATCAAGATCAACAGGCGAGTTACAAAAACACCATCAAACTTTACCAGGATAGGAAGCATTAAAAAAAATTACAAGGGAAGAAAACTTGTTGGGCGCGGTTAAGGAGCAATACACAGTGGGAAACTTACAAAAACCAAACAATGTCTGGCAATGATCCCTGAGGCTGTAGTTCGAATTCCCAAGCAAAGGCCCCTGAAGAGGTGAAACATTTATCTTGGCATTGCGATTGTGTTAAAAGAAAGCCATTAAAGAAAATTATCTTATTACCTTAGGGAGCTCAAAACCGTTTTACAGGCAGACCTCTACATTTTGAACATATGAATGAATTGTCCCAGGTCACTGTCATGGACCACTTGTAATTGTACATTTCATATTCATCCTGGCTCGATTAACTAAAATCCCGCTAATGTGAGTAACGAAACGCGTTCTAATAAATTTTATTTTCCTTGGTTTGGGCAAAACTTCTTTCATAAAGCAAGAGATCGCCAATGCAAGGATTGATATCAGAGTTGGAGCAGTACGCATCTGAAGTGCTATGATGCTCTCTCTTGATGAACACTAAGATTCTCGTAAAGTAAGACGTTTTCATTGATGTGAGATTTGTCGAGCCGCGTTGAGAGGAAATGGCTCTCTATCCTTTCTTGTAGCTTTACCGCCGAGCTTCACAGCAACTTCTGATGTTTCCATCAACGTAAGAGCTCGCCTAATCACCTCGGTTTCTTTGTGGTACACACCTTGCTTTGAGGTGCGAATGTCCAGCGCTCTCTGCAGAAGTAGTTTGGCTTCCCTTGTTGCATCTTTTGTACCCTTGGCTTGAAGAAGTTTACCTGAAAATCGAAACGGAAAGGTTGAGATTGAGGCAGGGCTGGTGGACTATTTTGCAACAAACGTAACAATGTATTTTTATTTACTAACATATAAACATCAAACGCTATAATGCCAAGACCATTATGTCGAATTGCGCAGGACAATGCATGCTTTGATTAGTTTGGTTTTGCTGGGTTGGCTGAGAATGGTTTTTCTAGAGCGAAGTTTGAACTATGGTGTTCTTGATAAAACCAAAGCTAACTTTAGCATACACCTCCTACTGGGATATGTCTGTTCCAATCCCGTTTAGAAACAAGCGGCTTCTGCGCTGTTACGAATTCGTCAAAAGCACTCAAATCGTCAAATGAGAAAGTTTTAGATGTTGTTCTGAAATGGCAAAACATCTAAACCTTTAGATTCAATACTGACTTAGCTTGAATAAAGTGCTTGCGACCATCAAATGTGAAGGACCCAACAATTCTTCACGCATGCATAAGGACTCCCGAAACAATTTCTCCGCTGTCGCAACATCCAAGGACTCTGATGTGTCTGAACATCCCGTCGAGGCCAGAGCATCATAAATTTCTGCCACCAGAGGATGAGAAGAGCCGTACCATCCCCTTCTCATCTCGAGAGATTTACTAAATAAAGACTCCGCATCACTTGACCTTCTTTGCTTTGCCGCCAACAATCCCATGTGAAAATAGACGTTACTCTGGCCTACAAAAATAGTGTAGATATTGGCACGGATCAACATAACATTCGACAGCAACAAAAAAGTTGTGGTCGAGTTCTTGCCTAGTGCGTATGGCACGAGACCGCACTAAAGACAGGGGACTTGAGCTAGTGAATAACCTTTTTATTTTTTCGCAGCTTAAACAAAAGACAACCCGCTTAATACCGTATAGACAGTGCAATTTCCCGTTTAGAATTCTCTGTTGATCTCACTGTAAGGCCCATTTTAAACGTCGCATTTTACCATGATGTGCCGAGTCTATAATGCAAATGAGCGAAAACAATAGATTTTTCTCATTTGCATTAGATTCGGCACATGTAAAATGCGACGTTTAAAACGGGCCTAAGTTAAACAAAATAGCGTCGCGCCGGAGTCGCGAGGTCACGGGTTCAAACCCCGTTGAAGTCCTGAATTTTTCAGGCTTCTCTACGCAATTGCAAAAATTGCTCTCATAACTGCGAAGATCGTGGCTTCACTTGATTTCATATCCGCGGTTCATGTGTGATTCATTTCATATACCATTTCATCACTTAAACAAAATACACAAAGCAAGAGGTGTTTTCAGTTTTAAGTCAAACAGAAAGTACAAACTGGGACTACTCTTTGGAGTACTTGAAACAAAAAAGATAAAACAGTGAAAAAAAATTAATCGTTAGGCAGAAGGTGATTCATCACCCATCGATTTCACCCGGCTTCGCGGGTAAGATAAAAAAATAAAAATGACTAAACATTCTCTGCGGCAAATTTTTGAAATCAAGAGGCGGCCCAACAACTGATTTGAACTGAGCTACTCTCCACACGGCTTCTAAGTGTCCTGCACAGTTATAACGCGTATTTGAAGAAGTCAAACGGACGAAAACGGATAAAGGTCCCAATAACAACCGAGCAAAGATAAAACCCCCCAGGCTGGACTCAAATTTTCCAACGTTTGCTCTTTCTCTTTACCAAATTCCATTTTTGTTGTTTGTTATCTTTTGACGACAAATGTCACAAACATGATCGGTCTAGATGGGAAAATCTAGACTGTCGCCAATGTCGATTTTAGCCTATTCAAGTTAATTCTTGAGTTTGGTCGTTTCCTGTCCTTTTGATACACGGCCATATAATAACTTGAAAATACCTGGGCCCGGTTGTTCGAAAGCCGATTAACCTAATCCAGGATTAGCATAAACTTTTGCTTCATGTTTTCAACTTTTTGTTGAAAGTTTATTTGCTTATTTTTGTTTTACAAGATTGACTCCTTTTAAGGGAACTGGTCAAAACTACTATACTCGAACAGGACCCACCTTTGGGGTAGGGGGATTCTCAAAGACACCACCTATCTTCGAACTTATCACATGAACATTACCGACAACATTTTATTGGCTTTTAAATTTGAGTTGACACAGGAATATTCAGCTAGCAAGAGTCGGCCTTACTAGACAAACAAGAAAAGTGAGGTTTGAATCTCACTGTAATTTTTTACTGTTGGATAGAGGGTTGGTTATGCAATATAGACACCATCTTTTGACGTTAAGCAATGGGGGTGCAGGCAGACACCACCATCTATTTTGTGGTTTGGTGTGGTTTGGTGGGTCCTGTCCTGTTTTGACCACTTCCCTAATGTAAAGTTTTGCCGAATATTAGCGTTGAAGAGCATTTGGGAGTAGAGAAATAAAACTCCTTGGTTAATTTTTAATATGGGATTAGCGTCGAACAACCGGGCCCTGGTGCATAAAATGCTTGGGTGAGACAAGACTGATGCCATTGACATCTTACATTCTTGAATAATCGTAATTAAAAAAGTGTCACTGCCAATTAGCCTACATACCAGGAAAATCGTTAGCGAGTTTTAAGTGTCTCAAAGCCTCATCCAGAGTAGTCCCTATATGCCGTTCGCTGGTATCTTCTGTTTCTTCTTTTTCGGATGTTGTTGCAGTCTTGACCCTCCTTGTCCTCGTGGATGTACGTGATCGCCCATGTGCGTGGTAAAGCGGTGGGACAATAACTTCATTGGGAAGTTGACATAGTGCCATTTGATCCAGAATGCGACCGATCATCGCCGCTTGATCAACCTGCGAGCCAAAAAAGAGAAAAAAAGCAATGGATCATAGCTCGGAAAACCATGTTGGTAATTTACGTTTTACTTTCATTTCAAATTTGTTTGTTGAAGCGTACATGGTTCAGATGGGCGAATAAACTGACGATGATCCATGTAGAGTTATGTTACTGGTTTTACTTCCGTATGGATTTTAGTGACGACATTTACGCTTGTGAAGTTAGTTGATCACTTAAAACAGTTTTCAGCCACAAATTTTGTTGAGCTCTGCTCAACTCGGTTGACGGCTCTATGCGGTGAAGCAAATGTTGGAGAAAAAATAAAAAAGCGCCGAGAAAACTGGTAAATGAGAGACAATGGCATTGAAACAAATCGCGAGAGTGCAACGTCGCACTCACCGAATAACAAGACGTCTACAAGGGCGTATCCGTGGAATGCTTCGGAAAATAGCGAGAGATTACCAGAAAGATAAATCTGTGATATAACTTGAAGTTGTTTGTTGTAAAAACTCATAATTAATGTTACTACATTTGCAAATGCAAACAACGAAGCCCTATTAGCGGGTTATCAGGATACGGGATTTTTTATTTCTTTATTTTTTTGAAGGAGACTTTATTCAAATCCTACAGTAATAGTTGCTTTCTTAACTCCGTTCATCCAAAAATTACCAGATCAGCCTTAAATCATTCGAAAAACTGATTACAAATCACAGTTCAACAACTTATTATCATAGACCAGGGCCCCGGTTGTTCAAAAGCCGATTAACTTAATCCAGGATTAACGTAAACTTTTGTTTCATATTTTCAACTTTTTGTTTAAAGTTTCTTTCCTTATTTTTGTTTTACAAGATTGACTCCTTCTAATGTAAAGTTTTGCCGAATATCAGTGTTGAAGAGCATTTGGGAGTAGAGAAATAAACTCCTGGGTTAATTTTCAACCTGGGATTAGCGTTAATCGACTTTTGAACTAACGGGTCCAGTTGTTCAAAAGCCGATTAACGCTAATCTCAGTTTAAAACTTAACAAAGGAGTTTTATTCTCTACTCCCAAATGCTATTCAAGGCTGATATTCGGTAACACTTTACATTAGAAGAAGTCAATACTAAAAAACAAAAATAAGCAAAGGAAACTTTCACCAAAAAGTTGAAAACATGAAACAAAAGTTTACGCTAATCCTGGATTCAGGTAATCGGGTTTCGAACAACCGGGCCCTGTACTCGAAGTCCGGTTCCGCAATCCTGGTTAAGTTCCTTGAAAACTGTTTAAATCTGCCGTGGCGAAGACAAGAAGACAACATCTGTACTCCATTTCTCTCAATGCTCAAAAAATTGTGTGTTCTATAGTCCACTCCAAAGTTCTAATTTTACAATTCTATAATCTTGATTTCACTATTTAGAGTAACTTGGTACCAAACGTTCCGCAATAACTTGAAATTTCGTTAAGAAAAAAGCTCAAATCCAGTAGTCCAGTCCGGGTTCAAATCGCCAAAACTCTCTCTCTCTTCGATTCAAAACTCAACAAAAGCTACAAGTAGTAAATAGTTCTCTCGGTTCTCAGAAACTACAAAAGTTCGTCCTGATTCTACACTCGAGTTGAACAAAAAACTATCGAAGACGAAACCAAAAAACCCTAGTTATCACTTCTCGAGAGAACAGACAAACAGCCGAAACTGTTCTGTGCCTGCCCCTTACGGCACTAAAAAAACAGCACCGTACGTAGTACAATGGTACTTGAAAGTAGTCCTTCGCCGAGAAACGAATCTTAGCTAAAAGGCTGAGAGGCGATCAGGATACGGGATATTTAAGTTAAAAAATTGTGGGGATACGGGATATTTTTTAAAGTAGGAAATCATTGCGTACGTGTGGTAGTGCAGTAACTTGACAGTGTTTTTTTCCATAACTGTCAACTGTCAACTAATTTGTAGCTCTAATGGTCTCTAATAGTACACGATATTGTTTTGGTATCGTAAGTCATTACAGTGCCATGGTAGATATCTTTGCTAAATACCCCCTGGTTCAGTAAAATATTAAACCCAGAAAGATTGAAGAAAATAAAAGGAAATCGAGAAACGCTTGGCTTCAAGGCTGATATGTTGATCATTTACAACTTCGTTTTCAACACAAGCTTAAGCCTGTACTCTGAGCTTCTGACAGCTTTCCAAGACCAATGTTCACTGAAGTTAAGCCCTTTCCAGCGTAGCCTGATTCTCAGACGGTCCAGGTCGCTCGCTGAAGGGACAAATGTGCGTAACACGAGCGACCTGGACCGTCTGAGAATCAGTCTATTTCCGGCGGAGTTAGTATCTGGATGGGGGCCGTCAAAATATGCGACTTGCTGTCAGGAACATACGACCAAAAATTATATTTTAACGCTCAAAAATGCGAACCAAGCAAGGTACAGATTTTGTTAGCCTGCTTTACGCAAAATACTTGAAGGAAATACCGTGTTTAAATAAAGTTACCTTACCTTACCTTAAATACTGACGCAAAAGTCAATAAATATTAAGGAGCGCAGAGGGAACTTTTAGGTAGGAAGTGTCGATCGAGAATAAAACAAGTTGCCATCAGCAACAAAATTTGCGAGGTGAAAACATCATAAATGTCGAGCCACGAATATAACAAGTAACCATCAGCGAAAAACATTTCGGAAGATTTTTGTTACGTTCAATCAGAGTTCAATTTTTCTATCGTACTTTTGGTTGTACAATCGAAAGTGACATCGATTTTAGCGGCCGCCTGTGATCAAGTTACCTTGCGTGTTTAATACTGACAACTCACGAAACAAAGCATGTATCTGTATTATATTTATTTAATCCTTTGAGTGAGGGACACTATACAGGATGCTAAAAGGTCAAACGGGTCCGACGAGAGTAAATTAAAGCCTACATAAGAGCCAATCAAACCAATCAAAATGACGGCAAGACACCGGGTTTTTGTCAGTTTGCGTTTTTTTCTTTCACGTGTTACTAAGTTCGACAAGATACATGTGCGAATTTAACACAAAGACCACAATAGTTGATTCTAGTCCAAGTGTCAACTGAAGTTAAGCTCCTCCGAATGAGGTTAGTAATTGGCTGCGAAGTCCCCGCGACCGTGCAAGCTTATTCGTTTTTTTTTTAAACTTGATTTCATTTTTTTTGTTTGGCCGTTGAAAGCTATTTTTCTTACTTTCTTTCTACATCAAAACGGCTGAACAAACTGGTTCCCAAGAAATATTGGAGTATTCGCTCTATGCAACATACTTCTCATGAAGTATTCGTTCTCTGCAAAGTAATGTTCACAGTGGAACACACAAGTACGAAGCAAGACCTAGAAATAACGTAGAAAATTCTCCTTACCTTTAAAGCTTGCCTTTCTCAAAGAAAAAGCATCTATCCACTTTATCGAATAGTTTAATACTGTGTCAGTCATGGCGGGCGGAAAGATTCCACATACAGCTGTTTCCAGGTTCGGGAAAGAGCGTTCGCGACAATGCCGAAAGGTAGTATGAAAGATATTCAATAAAACAAATTCAACTTGTAGGGAACGCCCAGAATCGAAGATGCCACGACCGTCCCTGAGTAAAAACCTACGGTGGCGAGCTATTTGGATGAAAGACTTCTCAGGAAAAAGCGTTCATGAAGTGGCAGAACGCACAGGCTTATGTTGAAGCTCTCTTTTGCTGTCACGCTACCAAAACACGTCCAAAAACAAAAGGGTTAATTAGCAAAAACGATGGCTCTTCGCGTGCGCCACGATTTTTGGCACATTTCTCCCACTTTCTCTGCGAAACATGACATAAATTAAGGTCGTGTCCTATTGGGATCAACCGTTTCGACCGCAACCGATTTCGGTTGAAGCGGTTGAGGTTTCGCAATAGAACATTTTTCCAACCGTTTTCGGTTGAAACGCGGTAACTCCTGGGAATGGTTATTACCGGACTTCTCAGCGTTCACAAGTTGAGGCCCGAAACAAACATGGCAGGAGCCCGCGGCCGACTTTAAATGGCCCGCGTAAACGACAGCGGTTGCTGCCAATGCTTTTTTAACCATTTCAACCTAGTTTGATGCCGGTTGAAAAATTTGATCAACCAAACCAACCGAAAACGGGTTTTTTCCCAATAGAACACGAAAACACCCAACCAACTAAAAACGGTTGATCCCAATAGAACACAACCTAAGTTAAAGTTTTCTCTGTGAATCCTAACCCTTGGTTAATTATTCATGTCCTGGATCATTTGACTGAATTTTGAAACTCGCTTATATCACAATGTCAGTAACATATATAGCGTGAGCATATATTTCTAGGTGATGTTTTCGATAGCATTTCTGTCATGTTCTCGTTGGCTCAAACTGACAGTTTACCATAATGCCTTTCGGCATTGCCGCGTGCGCTTTGATGCTTCTTTTAGACAACTTTTCTCGAAACAGCTGTAAATGTCTGCTTTCATCTAGATAACGGAAGTGCGTCAAGGTTGGGAGAAGTATGGGTGTTCTTATCGCGGCAGGGAAGTTTGGAAATACTGAAGGGTATAAAAGTAAATTCACCCGATCAGAGCTTAATTCAATGTCCTTGTGGTATGCGCAAAAGACAGCAGACTGGTTTTAAGACGTGGTACGCCTTCGCCATTCCACGTAATTACGGAGTTTAAACAAAAAAGACGGCTACGGCTACGGCGACGACAATGCCAGAAAGCAAGAATATCATTGGTTAAAAAAGGAAGCATACTCGTGCTGCACGTGCACGAATTTCCGTGCATTTTTTTCACGTACTCCACAAAACAACAACGTGAAATCACCAAATTTTACTGAGGTTTTGACGACAACGTGAGCATATAACAATGAACCATTATATTTCTATTTTTACTTTAAAACCGTTCGTACCCATAGAGTTACATCGTAGTTCGCCCGTATTGTACAAGGTGAACAAGACGGAATAATCGCGAAATACTTGCGATAGCGTTAGGTTATATTTTGGAGTGACGTTTTCGTAGACGTTACCGTTGTCCACAAGGAAACGTTTCTCCGTTTGCGGTCTCAGGAAACATTTCTTGCGGAAGCAAAATTTGATTCCCGGGAAGCAAAAACGTTCTTGAATTTGGTCGGAAACATTTTGATTCCTCAGAAACTGTTTCCTCGTTTGCGTGCCGAGGAAACATTTCGGGAAACAATGTTTCGCAACAATGTTTCTTCGTTTGCGGGCACCTTTAAACTCCCCATTGTCTCACTGCTGCCATCACGTGCACGCTCCGAAACAGTGCAGTATGACTGGGCCTCTCATTAGCAATTGTCTCAGAAAAAAATTGAAGTCATTGGAGCCTAAGGTAGTTAACCATTGTTTTCAGACATCCCTACGCAAACTTGAAGCGAAAAATCAGTCATTGGATCGGAAATCTAACTTTCCGAGTAGCGGCTACGCACTGTCTTAAGGCCTGGCCAAACGCTCCCAACATTTCAACGCAACATCTTGCAACATTGTTGCATGATGTTGCGACATCTGTTGAACGGGCTGGCCAAACGCACGCAACATTTTCATCATTTTCAACGCAACATGTCAATGTTCGTGGGCCCCTGGCCCCCTGGCGCGCAAGAAGTGGACCTAAAGCGCATGCACTAGCGCAACAATGTTGCGTGAACGTTGCCAAACGAGTACAACAACATGCAATATCCAAAATGTTGCAGTAAGAATTTGACCGTTTTCAAATTCCAACATGTTGCAACATATTACAACAGGGTGGCCAAACGTATGCAACATGTTGTGCCCAACAATGTTGCAAGATGTTGAGTTGAAATGTTGCGAGCGTTTGGCCAGGCCTTTAATACATGAATATCCATCACCTGGCTCGGAATTTCGAAATTTGTTACAAGTTAACTAAAGCGACGACGCTAAACGGAAAAGAATGGAAAAAATGTGGCAACAAGGGCCATATCCAACTTTAGAATAATTACATAGGTGATTATTGAAAATTCTCTTCGCTGATTGGTTGTACTTGAGGTAAAAAATGGCCGCAAGCCGCTTTGTCGAGGTGACAGACGAAGAAATTAGTTGTTTTAAAGAAAATGCATATGTTTCAAATTATCACCTATGTAATTATACAAAAGCAATATTCACCTCTGGCTCGGTGAATATCAGTGAATAAAAACTTCGATTTTTTCTCGGTTTTTATTCACCTCGCCTTCGGCGAATAATTGTTAAATAATCTATAGCGCAATTTTTGGCTTCCCTGAGGCCCCACTCCTCCAGATCGACAACGAGGTGTTACATAGACCCGCTGCTTACCGTCTTAGAACCGCCACGTGTCATGTCACCAGCGGCTTTCAAAGCACCATTGAACCAAAACGCCGCCTTTCTCATTTCTGAGACTTTCAAATACAGATTTCCCAAAGACTCCTGTATGTCACCCAGCAAGTAAATATCGTCCAACAGAACAACAGGATAGGCCATCTTGTACGCACTAAGAAGTAGATTTTGCGCCATGTTATAGTGTCCATCACTGGCCAAAAAGTTTCCTGCAAAGAAGTGAATTAGCGCTACCTCGAGCTGAGTCAAGTGCTCGTTGTCGTCTTTCCCACATAGTTCCTCGATGGCTGATACTTCCAGTTTTTTTGGCGAAGTCATATCCAGTTCTTGATCGGATGACTCACTTATCTCGTTGTACAATCTCTCTTTAGCCTTAATGGTCTTTTGGTACAAGATCTCTTCGGGCTTACGACCTTTCTGTGTCAAGATTCTCCAGTATGACATAAAATCGATCTTTCCGCGGTCTTCATCTCTCAAGCTCACCAACATTAGAAACATACCCGGCTCGCAAACAGTAGAACTCAACTCTTGAATGTTTCCACCGATGTTTAGTTGCCATGGTAACTCGTTAAGTGTGCGCCGGCACGAGGGCTGCTTGGAAAAGAAACTGGCTAGAACAGCGTGACCCTGGTGCTTCTGTCGTTCCCAAGTTTCTTGAAAGGGCGAAATAGCTCGTTCCCGAGATGGAGATGTCAAGTTTCCAAGCAGCGCAATTTCCACTGCAGCTCGGGCTGACTGGTGAGAAAAGGTCAACAACCCAGAAGGCATTTCAATCAAGGCGTGTTCCGCAGTGAGTCGAAAAAATTCCCAGTGTGCTTTTGTAACCTCATACTTGTTTGTATAACCCATGACTTTCAAAGAACTCAAAACCTCACTTTCAGATAATCCCTCACGTGACACGGCAATCAACCTGAGGACGTCAGCAACCCAACCACTGTTCATACGATCACGTGATACCTGAGTCTTCATGGTAGGAACTGGACTGCGGGCGACAGCAGGCCGTAACCAACCATATTCGTGAGTCCAACGACGAAATATCAAAGTCCACAAGTCAAATAGCGTTGATGTGTGAACGTACGAGTCTAGTAACCTCTCTGAATTCTTATGCGCACCCAAGATACGCAGTTCACAGGCAAGAGCAACGTAGAACAGTGGTAAATGCGCAAGATTGGCAGAGGTTACCTTGGAGATTGCAGCTGTATCCAGAAACTTGTAACTGGAGGAAACGTACTCTTTAAAAAGGTCATTCTTTCCTTTCACATCGAACAGTCGCGGTACATCAATACAATACGTATCTTTCCTTTTTGAGAGTTCTCGATGAGTTATGTCATCTTTTGTTGTTGTGATGATTATTCTACAGGACACAGGGACAAAAGAAGGCAACCACTGTATTTGTTTCACTTTAAATGCTGCAACATCGAGAGCTTGGCCCAAGTGATTTGCCCCATCCAATACAATCACACAAGGACCTGACAAGAGGAAATTCGAGACAAGATTGAAGTGAAGGAATGTTCCACGCAATGAAAAGTAATTGTCATTTTGTTTAACTGATAGAGCCGTTTACAATTGAGTGTCGAAAGTAATTGGTGAATTGCTTTGGTTTTGCATTACTTCACTCAGCGATTGGTGCAAAGTTCTCGCGCCACGTTTTCAACCAATCAGAAGTGAAACCAAAACCAATCGTGGCTCGAGCGTGCACATTTTCCCGCGCTTTGTGTCGGCTACGTGTAATTATTTCGAGTTTTGATTGGTTTACTGGATTGTCTCCGTCCATTTTGATTGGCCAAAGTCTAAGTAATTACTTTGGTTTTGGTTTTACGACACTCGATTGAAACTCGCTCTAAACTAATTACAATAAATGAATATTTATAATTTATTAAAAAGAAGTTGCAAATAGTAACCCCTGTAGCAGAAAAAAAAGGTTAATGAATCAATTGGAAGGCGGGGAGTTTCGGAAAAAAACCCCGAGTTTCTAAAACTCGAATCGACCTTTCGATGACCGGTTCGGATGTTCTACCACTGACCTATGGGAGCCTTTGAGAATGATCCCGAAGAAATTCGCATTGAACTGCTTACACGGTAAAAGCTACGTGCTTATTAATTATCGACTTACCCAATGAGATGGCTGCTCTGAATGCTTCTGTTATTCGCGTGAAGTCACACAAGTCCTGGATGTCCTTCACATCATGAGCGAAGGACTCAAGGTATTGAAGCCGTAATTCCTTAGTGCAACGACGCATGAAATTGGTGATATCAAAACTGCCAGAGTCACAACCGACAAAGTGAGGAACGACGACCACCTGAGGATGGCTGCAGGTGAACTGCTTCAGCCAATGACTTAAAACTGTGGATTTTCCGCAACCACTCTCACCTACGAACATAATGCAGAGTTGATAATCAATATAGACCTTATTCTTTATAATTCTTTTGTGGAAGTGCAAATTAGCCTACCAAGCCTCGATACCATACAGTGAATTGAAAAGAATTCTTGCTCTAAAATGAGGCTTGGTAGGCTAATTTGCACGTGGACAAAAGAATTATAAATGTGACCGCCATTTATGAATAAGGTCTATATTCTTAAAGTACAAGAGTAAAAATGTTTAGGGTATTTCATGACTGTTTATTTTGCACCACTTATATGCCCAAACTCATGCAAGCTAAGTACTGCTAATCTCTGACTATCTATATGTTCACTATCAAAAAGTTGAAAATGATAAAATGTATAGATACCAGCTAACACTAATACAGGAGGCAAGGTTTCCTTGTCACTGTCAGGAAGACTGGTCATAAAAGTGTTGAGTGCAGCTGTTGGAACCAACATAGTGGATTTCCTTTTAATTCCCTGTCTCACTTCGGCATGGAGGTTTAACACTTCCACTATTTCTCTTATTCGTGGAGTCCTGACAAACACCTGACATTTATTCATAGCAAAACTTTCGTGGGCAGACCATTCGCGCCAAGCCTCGGAGTCAGTGTTAGGAAATATCAGCGGACTTATGGGTGGATAATAGACATCTATTACTGAAACCCAATCCTTTATTATCAGCTCTCCAAGCTCCTCAAGAGTGGCAAAATGACGGACTGGCAATTCTGGGAAGGACAAAAACATACGTGGTGTTAAAAAAGTTAAACAAAATTACAAGAGTGTTTTAAAAATCAACCCGCCAATGGGAGTTTTGCATCCACTGGCAAATTTTCCATTTGTAACATCTCTCTAACTTTCTGGATATAAAGTGTCTTGGAAATTCAGTAAGAGGAGCCCGCGCCAGATGGTGACTAAAAAAGCCGCATATGTTACGTGCATACATAAAATGCTTATCGTGTCTTCTCCATCTATGTAGTTTCGTAACTTCAGTCTCTTTTAGTTTCGTTTCCGGCCGATCAATTTTTTTCAATTTAGTACCTAAACCCAGTGTTTTACACAAATGTCTTTTGCTGAAAACAATTTGAGGTAGCTATTGTGAAAGTTTAGTTTATTGAAAACTGTCGTACAGAACATTTTAATAATAAATGATATGAAGTTCTTTCCATAATATTTATTATAGCTTCTTACCAGAAAAGTTCAGCGCCCCAGTTTTAAAAGGACGCGAGCAATTGATTTGGGAAGGCCAGTAGACTACGCCATTGTGTTGCTTTGGTTCGCTGGAAAAAATGATTTAGTTTCATAACAATTGTAAAGTTAACCGCCATGAGCCTAGCTGGATCTTTAAAGTGCCCCTGAGATTAAAAAAAATCATTTCCTCGTTTCCTTAAGATTTTGAAAGTGTATTTGCTTAACACCTGACTGGCAAACGTTTGAGCTTTGATTATTATCCAAAGGCCGTTTACTTTGAATGTAAGGTTTGGATTTCACAGGCCGCCATTACTCACGTTCAAAACTGGCCGATTGGACATCCGAGGGTTGGATCCAAGGAAAAGTGACGTCAAAGGCTCACTAGCTTAAAATTTCAACGTGTGAGTGCAGCTTATTATATCTGCATAACGCGAGTTTAAGGCCCCGTCCACACGTATCCGGATATTGTTGAATCCGCACATTTTTCTTTCCGGATACGCCTTCCGCCTACACGTATCCGGCGAATTCGCTGGCGAATCCGGAACTTTTTGAATACGAATTCCAGAGTGAATATTTTTCAATCCGATATGAATGAATCCGGAACCGTTTGGACAGTAAATCCGGAAATTTTTTTATCTCGATGACGTAACAAGATCGAGTCCAGTTCCTTACCGTGAAATTAATTCTTAAGATGGCTGTCGAGGGCTTCATGGCGCATGCTCTGTTACGTCTGTTTTCTTGAGGAGTCCTGAGTACTAAAGTGAATCCGGATACGTTTCGGATACGTGTGGACGGACAAATTCGATTTGAACACGCTACGTGTGGATGGAAATATTTTTTAATCCGGAGAGAAAAAGTTGCGGATTCAAAAATATACTTAAACGTGTGGACGGGGTCTAAACGTCTGAAAACCCAAAACTCTCGTCCTGCTTATTAATTCTGCGGCGTAAACACGCATTGCATTCTTAAAGAAGTGAGCCTTCGACGTCCTTTCTCCTTTGATCCAGCACTCTCAAACTCTTGAAGTTAATAATGGCGGTCGACAATTTAAACTAAAATTCCAGTTAAAATAAACAAGTGTCTTTAGGAAATCAAGGCTTAAATCTTTGGTCGCTTAATGTTCAGTTAACAGTTTTGAAATCCAAAGAAAAATAAAAATTGATTTTTTTGGTCAGAGTGGCACTTTTAACGCTTCGAACAGTTTTGCAGCGTTTGCTTTCCAACGGTCCATGTGTGGTTTAGTAGTGGTTGTTTTTTAGCGTTCTAACGCCTACAGCGTGTGCAATTTTCTGCTTTCCTTTTTCTGTGTATCGTTGGGCGAGCTTAATAGGTACACCATGCAAGCCACGAACAAAATTATATCAACTGCTTCCACCGGCTGTACCGACCGCGACTTAGAGTAGATCAAAGAGCATGATGATGATGATAAGCCTTATTTCGACACGGAATCAATTCATATATCAGTACAAGCCAAAATTAAAGTGTGTTTATTTCGTACAACTAACATTAAAAATTTTACAAAAACACAAAGACAACGATATTGCAGGGATACTTTAAAGGAAAATGAAAGTGGTTTCATTTTTTGCTTTAGTGGAAAGGCTGTTCCAGAGAGTTGCACCACATAATGAAAAGCACGTTTCTCTGCTTCAGAAAGGGCCGTGGGAATGATTTTGCGCGAATGTATTCTTTAAAATGTCACAGAGGCGATCTGGAAAAAGACCATTAACCACCTTGAACATGGTTATTTATAATTGACTAGTACGCCTTTGTTCAAGTGTATCCCAGCCAAGGAAATTCTGTTTCTGTTTTATTGATCGCTACCTCTTGTTCGCACAACAACCGATTCAACTAAAATGTACGTATAAATAATCAATCTTTTATGATGCAAGTTACAAGCTCGACACATTATACAATTACTCAAATCACATCTATAAATAAAAAAAAGATAAATAGACTGTAACAAATAAAGAAATAATCAATTACATTAATAAACTCGTGATAACGTCAATAAGTACTACTTGCAAAAGCCAATTGGGGTCAGGCCACTGCGCACTAACGACTTCTCCACGCATTCATCCGACAGCTGAAGGCCGTAAAGTTTCGGGAATGAAAAGTCTCTTGAGGGAGGCCGTTCCAAATAGGGATAGTACGTGGGAAGAAAGAAAATTTGAATGAATCTGTACGGGGAGAGGTGGTAGAATATCATATCATGAGATCGTCTTATCACGAGTCACGTACTTAGAGAGATCCACTCCAGAAAGTAAGGTTATGAGAGGACTTCTACATGAAATTAAGTCGTTGACACTCATGACGCACAGAAAGTGGTGACCAATCCAGTACGTTAAGCATATAAGAGACACTAGAGTTACGAGTTTTTTCTATTATCGAATTTTTCGAAATTTTTTGAGAGAGTTGTGTACAATCGGTTCATAAAGTTTGTTCAAAAATATGACATACTCTACAGTTGTCAATTTGGTTTTCGGAAAAACCACTCCATTTCTCTTGCATCTATTCACCTTATTAACAAAATTGCATCTGTAATTGATCGACTCGAGACCACTGCAGGGGTTTTCCTAGATCTCACAAAAGCATTTGATACCATTGACCATCAAATCCTATTTTGCAAGCTGGACCATTATGGTATTCGTGGCCTGCCTTTGGAGTACATTTTTGTGGCACTAACATCAAACAATTTACAATTTTTTATCAAGGTCCAAAAATCTGGAACTCTCTTCCTGCATCAATTATTAATTCATCTAAATATAGTACTAAGTAGGGTTTCTTTAAAAAAAAAACTGAATTAGTTATGCTGCACAAGCAGTGAGATTATTTAGTTTAATGATATAGGCATATGAGGGGTCCCCTCTTATAAGTCCGGTGGTTTCGTGGGGTCTCCTCGCCACAATTCCTGTAATATCCATTCTTTTTTAATTAATGACTTTATTCTTATTATTGATCGTCTTTGCAATATTATGGTGCGGCAAATAAACATTCATTCATTCAGTCTCGAAAAAAGAGGCGGGCAGCCCTGTGCTTTACTTTCTCAAGGTTTGAAATGTTGCACAAGGACAAGGAGGGTTACATTTTTTAATTATTGCGTTGAGTATAGAGATCCCAAGCAAAGCAAGCATATTCAAGAGACCTGCGTACAAGACTACTGAAGATACAGTTTGGCCTTAGTTTCACGAGCAAAATGACAACAATTACGAGAAAGTTTGAAAAGCCATCGTAAACCGGTGGCTCAGTGAGCTATAACAAACTACTCAATACTCCAAGAATAAATGATAAGCATGATGTAATAAGTCAAAAGACATCCAAGCGGATTCCCAGTTTAACCCTTGCAGCTTCTGGGTCTGTATTAAATACTTCAAGATGCACATGAACTCTTTAAATACAAAAATGATAAAAGCAGGTTTCATTTCTGCTGGTAGAACTGCTACTTCTTTCATCAAGTATTAATTATGGTGTCATTAACAGGATACTTACTTATCACTTACAAAATCTTTGACATTGACTAGGAAAAGATTATTACAGAATCTTAAATCCAAACCTGTGTCAATAATTTGCTGTTTAAGCTCCCTCAGCTTTCTTGCTGCATATTCACTCTCAGGTATGTACTGGGACAAAAAACTATCTTGCACTGTCTCAACAACATCTTGAAGCTTCTTTTCCTCCTGTGAATTGCTCCGGAAGTAAAAATAGCCGTAGTCATACTTTCTACGGAAAGATGCTTGCACAATCTCCAACTCTGTAATACTATTAAACCTGAATATCATAAAAGAATTGATGGAATTTACTGACAACCTATGGACTGACACCAGAACCATAATGAATATTGAGGTAGACTGGCAAATCTGCTCCTCATCACTGATACATGAAGTTCACCTGCAGAAAGGACAGTTTGATCTTGGTCTATCTACTTCCTAGATGTAATTTTTAGCAATTTATGACAAAACTTAAGGACGGTCACGTGAACATTTTCTACAATAATTTTTTTCTGCAAATTTTACCATTGAAAGATGCTGAGTTAGTGATGTCAGAAATGCAAAAAAAATGAGGGGTCACCGACTTCGTTTTAAAGAGAACTTGCCCGGAAGAACACCCTAAATCTGAAAAATCCGGCTTTTTTGGCTAATAAGGCCACAGTGTCTGTAAAGCCCAAAAATATTGCAATTACATCTTTGAAGTGAAATGTTCTCTATCAAACTTTGTTAAAGTGTACGCATCAAGTCAATTTAGTTAACTGTTGAGGTTCCTTAAAGAACAAGTTCGCATTTAGCGACCATGGTTTCATGCACCTTGCAGCCGCAAGATGGCAGGATTTCATGTCCCGAGGACAGAAATCTTGAAATTTTTGAAACTTCCCACATTGATTTTCTGTTCCTTTTTGGGCAATGTGGAGATAATTGTAAATAAAATCTGTTTCTGAAAGGAAAAGTAGGGGTCACCGAACATCCAAGATCGTTAAATCCAAGCAAAGCTATAGCAATGGCCATCTGCCCTATCATTGCTCATTTTAGTACTTAGCACACGCTCGATGCATGACATGGCATGTGAATTGAATTTGTCTGCGTTGTAAGGATGCGCAGTAGCAATGGGCGCAAACGTCCTTAAGCAGATGGCCATCATATTGGCAAACAACTTAATTACTAAATTGACTGATAGTTGACCTGTACACATGTCAGTCGATATACCACCAATTTTAACAGGGACTGCACAGCAAGTTTTTGAGTGAGGGGGGGGGGGGGGGGCATGCTTGGGAATTGTATTTAATTTCTTTAAAGTGATGGAGAATGCTTTTGTAACAATAAAACTAATACTTTTTTTCCACACCTTCAGTGACATTGCTATCGTGTCTCAAAATTCACCATCACTAAACTGAAATATAATAGACTGTTATACTACTGATATCAGGGTTAGACCTAGTTTGTCCTCATGGCTAAAATTGTGGGGGACATTTTAATTTTTAGGTTGACAGTCAATTTTTTTCCGTTTTCTTACGTTCAAACAAAGAAACAGGCATGACAACTAAAACATATTTTATTACCTGTTACTTCTACTAAAAAAAATTAATACAAATAAGAAAGTTGAGAAAATGGTGTCAATGACTTGTGATTGACCATTGTTCTCTAAAAACACAACACTGTGATGGTGTTGCTGAGTGTAACCCCATAGTTTCCTAATTAACAGCATCCACCTGTTCTTTACAGTCGTTGTGTCTTAGAAAAGGTGAGGTTCTAAAATTTGTACACCCTTTTTCCGATGCCAAGGGGTTTGTTTTCTTAGATTTCCAACAAAAATAGCAGAACATTGCCTCCTTTTCATAACCCAACAACGTGTGAGCTCGCAACCTAGTTTTCTGGAAAGATCGAGGTTTCGTTTGAGCCCCATCTGTTTCTTCCTCATTAATGCACTGTTCTTCTTGTGTATTATTTTTTGTTTCTCTGATCAACCTGGCTTCGATTTGAGGAGAAAAAGCTATCTATTGTGCGAATACGCTTTCGCCATGACATTTTTAATTCCCAGACGCGTGCATCACGCTTGGTTGAACATCAGTAGTGTGACTGAAAAGTGACTTTAAAATGAACGCAAAACGCACTATAAAATTCCTCCCACAGTCTGTGTTTCAGCTTGTAATTTTTGTATTAAACTGTATCTCTTCTTGTGTGCTTCCTTCAGAGTTTTCCCCCAGATTTTAAAGGGGACAAAAATGTCCCCTTGGCCGTTTTTTTAAGGGACAATTTCAATATCAGTGCGGGATTGGCGCAATGGCGTGGCCTGGCTCAAACCCTGTGATATCAACCTTTAATTACTATAAATAAGCCAGACATCCAATGATTTTGCTTGAGCTGCCTTGACCTCAATGCTGTATAAGCCGGATTGAATGTACCATGATGACCAGAGCTATACACAATTCTGTGGTTTAAGTACTTACAATGACAAAACGTTTTTATAAAGAGACATTCAACAAAACTTGCAACTGGAATGCTCGACGAACCATGAAACCTGATATCAAAAGACGGACTTCGCGCTGATTGAGATAAAATCAGGATGCACAAATAACAGGAGAAAGAATAACTTCACCAGCTTCCAAAGATCAAGGTTGAAACTAAATTAAAATTTGTTGGAGAATCGCCTTATAAACTAAACCCAGTTATTAGTTTGGATCAAAATTGACCAATTATGAAATTAAACGTTTTTCCTAAGAGGTCTACATGAAAATAAAGCCATTTAAAAGACGTTTACCTCTGCTAGCACAAGGTTAGATGTGAAAAATATTCTGTCTTCGTGTTTGTCTTTGCCAGTAACTCTGGTCACTTTCGAATTAACAATTTTTTGCTATTTTTGGCTCCATTATTTTTGTTAATTTTTTTTTTATTTTTGAACCCCCTTGTTCTGTGCAGTCCCTGTTTAAAGCATACTTTCGACCATCTGCGCAGTCCCCGTTTAAGGCATACTTTCGACCAATATTGTCAACCAACTATCAACCAAATATTAGCCAAGTATCAGCGGAGTTGCCCCGTATAATGAATATTAAGTCTGTTGAGTCTCCGTTGAGTATCGGTCCATGTAGCGATCAGTGTAGGGGTCAAGATAGCCAATAATATGGTATACAAAAATAGTAGAGTAGGAGCTATGCTATTGGAGGTAATACCTCAATAGCGTAGCTCCTACTCTACTATAAAAACTACACGTAACCCATAATTCCTCGATTCGCTCTGACAAAGGGCTAACGCTCAAAACGTCAGCTCTTAGAATCTCTGTACTTCCCCACCGACGCAGCACCACAGTTTCTTTAGAAACTACTCCCTTCAATAATATGGTAGTTGTGGTACCGCATTATGATATATGACACCAGGAGACTGGCCCTTCAGCGAATGTAAATAAGGCAATAAGTGATTGCTATATTAAATAGAGGTTCTCCTAAAATTCCAACTATAAATCACCTGGTCAGCTAGGCTGATGGTGTACATGTAGGGTTGCTTTTCAACTTATTCCTCATCATTGAATGATGAGGATAGGATATCATTCAGAAAATCTCTCAGGTAATTTGCATGGGTCTAATGCGCTCAGGTTAACTCGAAACTTCAACATCCCCCCCCCCCCCCCCTTTCCTTGGCAAAGCCTGGGCATTTGAACTTTTAAAGATTGGATCACTCAAATTCCCACCCCCTTGGGCCAAAATGGTGTTCAAATGCCCTACCCTATCGTCAGATTTGAAGGATTTGTTTGTCATACCCTATTAAAGAACAATCGTCGTCGGCTCCTGTCGTCTTTAATAAAGACCTTTTGAAGACCTTTTTTGTAAGCCAATCGCTCACAAATGCTACATCTCTTCCTTTAAACTCTTCCATCTCGTCCAAACATGTGTTTTATAGCTGTTAGTGACTTTGCTGCCCGAAAAAAAACAAAGGTCAAATTTCCCACTCCCCGGGCACAGAAGGTAGTCAAATGCCCGTGGTTTGCCTGGGGGGGGGGGGGGGGGATGTTGAAGTTTCGATTTGATCGGCCCATAAGTGGCCTGTATTTCCCTGCTTGCCACATACAACGTAGATGCACATGTGACATATTTATAACCTGTTGTCGCCTTCAAGCACCCAATCATGTCCACAAGCTGATGCAACTTCAAAGTTTCTGTCAAGCCATTCCTCGGTTGCTGGATCTTTCACTTCCTTCTCGGTCGCTCGATGGACTCCGTACCTGTCTCCCAGCAAGCAAACAAAGAATGGAGCACATCTCCCAATGCTGTCCAAACACATGCGAAGAACATGTTCACTGTTGTGTTGTGACTGCCTTTTGTTCCAGCGTAAATCTACGGGTATAAACGAAGTTCCTCGCTCATGGCATAGTGTGTTTAGCTGAGGAAATATCCTGTCTTGTAAGAAGTCTCTTTCTGCGTGAAAATCTTGAAACGTTGAGCACACAAAAGGTCGAATGACTTTTCTGCCAGCAGCTTGGCATCTTGCTGCCGATAAGCTGGACCCATCCCGCAGCTTTGGCATTGACAATTAAAGAAGACTGCACGGTGTTCCTCGATAAAAGAAGTACATGTACTTACAGCAATCGCCGTTGTCAATGCCGTTGCCACGATCGCAAGGGCAGCTAGTTGGGGGGGGGGACACCACCACCGCTACCCACTCTCCCTACATCGCTAAAATTTTGCTAAAATATAGCGCATATAAAAGAAAAACAAACGTAACATTTGAAAGGTTGATAATGAACCATATAGGTTGATGATTGGATTTCACCAATGATCAACGATTCATAGCAATAATATCGCCAGTAAAAACTTGATTGCTTTAACACAAAGCTATATCCCTTCCCCACCCCGCTCCACACACACACTTGCTACCGGATGATTCGACCCAGTACTTTTTAGCTAAATACAAGATGGCGGCCAGTTGTGCGCTTTTTGAAGAAGAAAGTCTTCAAAGTGTTTACAGCAAAGTAATTTGCCGACGACTTGAAGTTAAGAATCTGTTAACCCTTTTTGGAAAAAGGGATTCATGTTCATGCCCTGCGATATTTATTTGTGGACACACGGCGACTGGGAAGAGTTACGTTGTGCAAACTTTGCTTCAAGATATGCAGGTCTGGCTTTTAGCTAACCTTTCGTTGTTATTCTTGTAATGGACATAAATTTACTGTCAGAGGTGCCAGAATTCTCCAAGGGACTAAATGGCCCTTGAAGTTTAATCGTTAGTAAGGTAGGGTAGAGCAGAGTAGGGTTTTTGTTCCATTTGAAAAATTAATTTTTGCCAGCCGGTCATGCAGACCTTAACTTAACCCTAACCCTATTAGTGGTAAGCAGACACAGCATATTCAGTAAGAATTATTAATAAACCCCTTCAGGCAGCTGGTATGTCGGCTAATAATGTCTGTGGCTGAGAGAAAAAAAAGGAATATTTGGCCAAGAAGGGAAGCTTCGAAGGCAAATGTGAAATTTTGAGGACAAATCACATTATCAGCTGGCAATACCAGCAGACCAGGTAGGGTTTTATTTATTTTGTAGTTCTCTCATTAAAATTCAAAGCGAGCGAAAATCATTCGTAAAATGTGATGGCGAATACTTGCGATTGACGTAAGCAAGTGCATTTTATTGGTTTAAGTACTGTTACAATTGTAAGAAATAACACTTTTTTTAAAAAATACATGTTTCAACAGAATCTTCTGTCATCTCCAGTGTGAATTACAAAGTACAGAGTTGAATATATAGTGTGCGCAATAGTTTGTAGTCTGAGTGAGATGTAAAACTAAAGTAATTCAACAGGCCCCTGAAGGGTTTTTTATGGTAAACATTAGTAACAGGAACACGAGAGTCGTTGTTGATCAGAAAATCTAAGAAAGGGATTTGTTATCTATTTCTTTTTCTGTAAAGAATCTGATGTTGGGGTGCCTAGAGTTAATTTAGTCAAATTAAACATGTACCAACTATACCATCATGCATCACTGCATCACTGCATGTGACAGTGCTACATCCCTCCCCATTTTCAAATAAGAACATGAACAATAAACTGATTACAACAATGTCTAACATGTGAAGAGTTTCACGCAGTGACTTTTAGCATTCCAATACAAAGTCCTTAAGCGTTTTTGGTAATAGTCCCCTTGAGGCTCTAAGAGGGTATCTTCTTTCTTCAATAGATTTCTCTTGTTCGCCAGAGCTGAGTGGTTTGTCATAGGATCACTCCATGATTCCATTATCTGCACGTTTCTCATCACTTTCAATATTGATGGACTTTGTAACTGTTCTGATGGGTTTGAACAACATGCTGGATTTTTTTGTGATACTGTGTTTGCCTGATCCTGAGCTGTCACCATAGATCCTTTCTTGTCAGTAACTGTGTAAGGGCGTGGCTCATAGTAAGCTTCTGTTTTCCTCTGGTGGGATCTTTCTTAGTGAACTAACACTTGACCATTTGGAACTAGATTTGATGGTTTTGCATGTCTGTGATGATCTGCGTATCTCTTCATTTCATCTTTGGATTGCTGATCTTTGATCCTCATTTCTTCACCTTTCGAGAAACTGGGTGGTGCTTCCGGAAGTTTTGTTCTTGTTGCTCCTCCATACAGAGCTGTGTGAGGTGGGATTCCAGTTGAACTATGTGGTGTTGCTCTGTAGCTTCTTAAGAATATGTTCAACTCTTGCTTCTAGTTCTTGTCCTCTATGTTCACTGTTGTGCAAATTCGCTTAATTTTCGTCATATTTTTTCATGTAAAATAACAAAGATGAAAAGTTGAAACTCTTGTGCTGCCTTTTTTCCACTGGGTTTGTTTCTTTTCGTTGGAAATGATTGCAGGACTAATATCAATGTAGATGGGGGTTATTGCATGATAACTTTCCACCACATGATGTAAAGTAGCCAAAAAAATTGTGCGAAAATGAATGGGTGAGTTATAATCTGTAATATCCCCAATGAACACATCTGATCTATAATAAACTAACTTGGTTTCATTTGTTTTTTTGATAATCATAGCTTCCTCATGTGACAGTGAATTGTGTGGAGTGTTTCACAGCACGCTTGATTTATGAATGTATTTTGTACCAGCTACAAGAAACGGATAAGCAAGCTGATATCAGTTCTCCTCCCAAATGTGACAACATGACTGATTTCACACGACAACTTAAAATTTCTCTGTTATTAAGAGACTTCACTAAAGAAACATTTTACATTGTCCTTGATAAAGCAGACAGACTGAGAGATATGGAGACTTATGCATTACCAGCATTTTTGAGACTTCAAGAGCTAACACAAATTAACATCTGTGTTGTCCTGATCAGTCAAATTGTTTGGGATAAATTCCAAGTTGGGACTGGATTTTACGAGCCCATGAGCATCCACTT
>NC_090886.1:56469460-56484460 GCF_036669925.1 Montipora capricornis
TGTTGCACGACGTTGAACTGTGTGTCGTCAGTTTAACGTCTGACAATTTTACTGGTCATTGGGGGCTCTCTCGGGGGTTAAAGGATTAAGTATCTACCATGTTCTCCCCATTTGCCCCAGGGTGACCCGAAAATACTGACCCCCGGTCCATGGATCCTCCTACGGACCGGGTCCATGGACTGCCTTACGGACCGGTCCACGGACTATCTCTACGGAGCCCCTCTACGGACCACGCCAAAAAACACAGAATTAAAATTAAATAACTACTGAAAATGTGTTTATACCGGTTATCTAGATAGACCACTCTTGCCGGTGAAATCTAGCCATTACGCTCCGCAAATCAGACTAAGGCTCAGGTGTTGCCTTTTCCTTCGCTGTTGACCGGAGGCTTCGAAACTAAGTTCTTCTGCCATTTTGTTCAGGACTGAGGGATCGAGAAGCCTGGGGCAAGTTCACAAACCCGAGGGAGAATGATCCGAACAAAATGGCGGAGGGAAAGAAAGAAAATACAAGTAGAGCTTACTTATTATCAATCTTTTTCGAAGGATTCCGGTCCACAGCGAAGGAAGGGGCAATCTGTGATTAATAGACTTTGTACCCGAGCCTGAGCCTTAGTCTGTTGAATTTGCGAAGCGTTACGGTTGAGATTTCGCCGACACGAGTGACACGTGTGGTCTATCCAGACAACTGGTTAGTCAAATCTTTAGTTTTTATTTATTTTCATTTCTATGTTATTTTAAGGTGGTCTGTACAGGGGGTCCGTAGAGGTAGTCCGAGGACCGGTCCGTGAGGCAGTCCGTGGACCCAGTCCGTAGAGGAATCCATGGACCGGGGGTCAGTGTTTTCGGGTCACCCTTTGCCCCATGTCTATTTAACTAAAAGAAAAATGACAGAGACATCACAAAATGTCACCCGTCCCCTTAATTTCCAAGGTACATCTCATGTTTCCACTGACACCTTTAACATTCATTACTCTCTCGCAGGTGTGTCCGTTCGTGCACACATTGAACTTCCATTTTATACGAAGTACTTGCTAATTGCAGCATACCTGGCATCATATAACCCTGCCCACACTGACAGACGCTTCTTCACAAAGCAAGGAAAACGAAGCTTAAGCAATAGAGCAAAAGCGGCAGCTAAAGGCAAAAAATCCAACACTCAGCTTACAGGTAAGAGAGATAAATTTCATGCTGGCCTTAGAAATCGCAGTGGTGGTGCCAACAACATTATTAATTTTCAGTTGGGACAACATATTCAAATTTTCCTTGTATGGCTTACTAAAATGAGCAGTAACTTAGCGTACTTCGTATCATCCTTTATAATAGGCCATTTGCAACAATTGGTCACATGACTCATCAATGGTGAACTTGAAGCTCGAGCTTTATAAATTCCAGAAATGGAAAGAGAATTCCATACTTTTGTTTACGAACGAAAAGCTTTTGCCCTCCAGAGGAATTTTCCATAATTAAGCGCCAAAAACAGAGCTAAGATTCCTATTCTTACCAACTTTCAAACAAGCGAGAATAAGTGGGCAAGGGTAGAAATTTTAAGACTGTCAATCCGCGAAGAATAAATTTCAAAGCGGTTTGAAAACCTAGGAAAATGCAAGGATTTGTATGAAAATCATTGAAGCGCGATTGGAGGGCAAAGCCTCCTTTTCCCCTACAAATCCTTATAATTTTTTCAGCTGTAAGAACACCAGTTTAAACGATATACTTACGAAAATGGGCATGGTAGCATATTTTCAAATAATTTCATGTACTCAGCAGAGTCGTCGTGTTTGTGAAAAAGAGGTCACCTGACCAATTGTTTCAGAAGGCCATTGATTAGTCACCACTTGGACAGAAAACCTCTTCTTAACAAGGAATTTAGTTGCATGCGTTAGCGAATTTTCGTAATATGTGTTTTATCCGTTTTCAGCAAGCGCTATCGACAATCCGTGGTTTCAAAATTGTAATAAAAATGCGTAACAAAATACATTAAGAACTGCATCTTTGTAACATTTTATTGATGCTTTCTCAGGCTTTAAGCAACGTTTCAACGGCCAAAAGTATTTGTAAACTGAGTAATATGGAATCAGGCTTCTAATGGTGACCCAAACCCATAACCCTGCGATTGTGCTGAACGTGGTTCTCAGGACATCTAGATGAAGATGTAGACAAAACATTACAGAGCTTAGCGGGACGCGAACTCATGTTACCTGGCAAATTGTTTTAACAAGTGTGCAAAGAACTTAACTGTGCCGAATCAACTGACCGTCGACTGCTCTCTTTAGTTTAAATGGGGAGGGAGGGCAAAAGGGCGGAAGACTCGCAGATATCGCTTGGACTGGCTCTCAGCTCCCTCTTGTAACAATTGTCGACCTTGGTCAACTTAGGGTTGCTGCGATTTTCGAGCAAGCGAGTATAAAAGAAAGTGAAGTGTGTCCCATTGTCTTTACAAGAGATTGCGTAACTGATAAACTTACACTAACCCAAATCCCTGTTAGGTCTACTTAGAGACAAAGGCAACGGTATAAGGTACCTTTTTGACCGACCCGAGAGCATGATCGTTTAAGCGCAGACAAAACTAAAACAAAGTTCTTCACCAGGGAAGAATTCTGGTAAGTGCGTGGTCTGGGTCTTATCCCAACTACCCACACAGTTGTCAGGTGACTCAAGTTCAAACTGAACTAATTTGATAACCCTTCTTTTCTTAGGTCCTAAGAATTTCCAGTTGGATCGGCTCATGGCAATATTCTACAGTATTGTCGAGGAAAGTGTGTCCCCCTCCGCCAGTATTCTTTGTCAAATTTCATCCCTGGTTTCGTTGAATCTGCTGGCTCAAGTCACTAGCGATGACCAGATTGACTGCCCCAAGTACAAGTGCCTTGTCAACTTTCTGACCATTTCTGACATTGCTAAGCAGCTAAAGTTTGATATCATGCAGTACTTGTATGACTTCGTTTAAAGTTCCCATTGAGCATAGCTGATAGTGGTCATTGTTTCAAAATGGGTAAAAGAAATGACCTCTACCCGCACAAAGCACTGTACCTTGTATCTCTCTTACACGTAAATAATGAACCAAAGAGGTAGAGTCTTTATCAACGGAGTCAAGTTTATTCGTGCAAAGGTAAAACACACCATCAGTATATGACCAGTATTTAGAGGCTTTCGTAAAAAATCTAATCAGAGTACCAACAATAAAGTATTACATGTCATATTCATGTAAATAAATAATGCACTGTTTCTTTAGATTTTTTAAGCGAACAGTCCCTTTTTTGTCGTTTAATTGTGTTAATGATGGTTAATTTCCGTATGCTGTTGGCGGCAGTCGCTCGTCTGGGACGTCGTCAGTTTCCAGGTCTCCAAGAAGACTCTCGGATATCTTCCCTCTTAGACGACCGCCGTGCTGAAATATATCGGACGATATGAGGTCACGACATCCTTGCCTTTCGCAAGAAATGATGAATTAGTCGCAGTAACAAAACTGATACTTACAGTTTTTGGACGCTGGATTTTCGGCGGAGGAGAATACGCCAAACTCACACCTGTTGTTTTTAATAGAAAAACATTTCAAGCATGAGTGTTCCTGGTGATAAAAGTTGGCCTTTATTAATGTTCAACACAATATGTTTTCTGGGTTCATCGCCGTTTAATATTTATGACATACTGTTTTCAGTTGGACAATATTTTACCGTCTAAAAATGTCCCTCCTCATCCTTTAACCTCAACTTCAACCATATTCTCCCATGTAATGTTTAACTAACATTTCCGCCTCAGTCTTGAGAATAAAATGCAAGTCCCTGTTTAGTAAATTTTGACTAAATTGAAGTTTTCACTTGTAAGATAATATCGATGGTTGAAAGAATACAACGCTGTCTGCAATGGGAGATACCCTCCCTCCTCCTCTTGAAAAGAAAAGACAGAGATAAGTCGACAAATCCTCAACTTACCAGGATCTGGTGTGGTAGCTTGTCTTTGTGGGAACAGAACTGTAGGAGGCCAGATACCTCCCCCCACAGGATTTACCACATTAATGGGTTTGGTTGGGCGAGTGCCCAAAGAAGGAATAAATGCAGGGGAAGCCGCATACGCTTCCGGTGCTGTCTTGTACGAAGACAAAGGACGTTTATCTGTGCGAGAAGAGGGCCGTGAGCCTGAAAGTAACGAGTAAACAGACTCGTAAAGTGTACTTCAGTACTAAAAAAAAAATAGTTCATCATAAACTGTTAAATCGTTTTCGTCTCTTGGGTGGCATACGTCAGAAACATACGTAAGTTAAACAATTCCAACTCGCCTGAATAACAAATTTTCACCAGTATCACAAGTTTGTGACCTTAGGAGCACCGCCAAATATTTCTTTTATTCCTAGGCCACTTTCTGAAGCTAGTAGATACGGTTTTGACTATCGAAGTGCCAACCTTAATTGGGTTGCTTCGCAAACCAAAAATCGTCCTACCTTAAATTGTTTTATAACTTCTCTGTCTAAATGCCCTATCCTTCCTTTTGTTCTTCTAGATCGTAGTAATCAAACTTTTTCAGACATAACTGCGACTTGTGGACAGAAAATATTTCATATTTTAGCAGCACAAGGTAGGTTTTAGCAGACTTGCATGTACGCAAGGCTCTTTGGAATTGCATTTCATTTTTATATACGGTCTTTTATGAAACAATACCAATAATAGTTGTTGATTGATTAATTGAATAATCGACCGATTCGGAAATTGTTTAATTGAAGGTTAGGTTTAGAAATCAAAATGGTAAGTTTTACAAGGTCAAGAAATCCTACACTGTCAATACATACCAGCTCCAGAGCCTGGCCTTGATAGTCCGCTGATCAGATTTTGTTCATATTCATATATCTAAAACATCGGAAAACGATACATGCATTAAAGTGCCCCTGTGATCAAAAAAACCACTTCCTTTTTTCCTTCAGATTTTGAAAGTGTGTTTGCTTAACACCTGACTGGCAAAATTTTGAGCTTTGATTTTTATCCAAAGGCCGCTTACTTTGAGTGTAAGTTTTGGATTTCACGGTCCGCCATTACTCACGTTCAAAACTGACCGATTGGACCTCAGACGGTTGGATCCAGGGAAAAGTGACGTCAGAGGCTCACTAGCTTAAACTTTCAGCGTGTGAACGCAGCTTATTATATGTGCAAAGCGTGAGTTTAAAAGTCTGAAAGCCCAAAACCCCCGTGCTGCATATTAATTCTGCGGCGTACACACGTATTGCATTCTTAAACTGGTGAGCCATTCTCCACGATCCAGCTCTCTCAAGAACATAATGTTAGTAATGGCGGACCATTAAATAGGAAAATAGAGGTGTCTTTTTGAAATCAAGGCTTAAAACGTGGGTCACTTAGTGTTTTGTTAACATAGTTCTGAAATCCAAAGAAAAATATGAATTGATTTTTTGGTCACAGGGGCACTTTAATCAAAGTTTGAAGAAACGTTAAAACAAAGGGAAGTGTATGACGGTTAGCACTCTTCAAGTGAGAAAAGAAAATCAACCAGCGCACAAGACATTTTTACCGTTAAAAAAAAAGAGACATTTGAGGGTAGTTTTGTAATTTTTTTGAAATAAAAACCAACTATCGTTGGATTAAATTCACCCAACTTGCAGTGGAAAAGTGAATTGGTTCACGTAATGATACCTTTTTATGCTAATGTAATAAATTTCACCTGTCTTTGAAGATCCTCAACTCGTTCAAAAGCATCAAGTTTAAGATGGCGCTCATGATCCAGTTGTAACATCATATGCTTCAAAGCCTGAAGAGATGACGAAAACTTATTCCAAAGACCTTCACTGGCTTAGATAGAGAGACGTGGTCCAAAAGATATCCGCAAAGTTTTGACGCACAATATTTAAAATAATGTATGTACTCTCAACGGCAGCCCCAGTTAATCAAGATTGGTCGCAACGCTCATTTTCAAGCGACAAATTTTCATACGCATGCGTTTGTTCTGACTTGAGTGACTTGAGCATAACAGGTACCCTTCAGTTGCGCTATATGATGTAACTAGCGTTGTGCATTACCTTCTTAGACTGCTCTTGCGCAAAAAGATTCCTACGCTGATCTCTGTCCAAATTTTCTGAAGAAAAACGATAAAATGTCGTTCGTCAATACTACCATTTGCGTCCATCCTTGAAGTGTGACGAATTTTGTGCGTAGTTTTACTTTTCAAACGTTAACGGTTTAGTCTCATACCTGTCACGTTTTACCAATGAAACGTTGGCAGTCAGGTCACGAAATTGATAACGTTTTTGGCGCCAAAAGATCATGTTTTGTTCACGTGCTGTGCATGTTTTCAAGTTTCACATCCAGTGAAGGCAGGTTCACGTGCGAAGCAACTATGGAGTCGGAAATGCAAGTGCAAGTCGAAATTGGTGATACGAGGAGGGTTTTTTTATGGCTCCGCCAAAAACTGTTGACGAGTTGAACAATGCCATAACAAGTAATATTCCTAAGATGCGTTTTTTAACGTTCGGGATACTGTATGAAAATGACGAAGGAGAGTATGTAGTTTTGAATAACGATGCAATTAGCCTGAGAATTGCCATTTCCACGTCAAAACTAATTGTAGGAACAGACATTCAGCGACTCAAGCTAAGAGTATTCGAGGGTTCTTCACCTTCTGTGAAAGCAAAGCCTGTCGAGAGGGCTGAACCATCCAGTCAATCTAGCTCTACTGAAGGACGGCCCTAAGCCCGGGTTTCTCTCAATAGAGATATCCTCAACTACGTTGATGGTGGTGGGCAAGATTCGACAACGACCACAGAAATCATTGAAACGCGTACAAATCAACATGAAAAGTCGTCTTTATGCAGTGAAAGAACTCCTCTTGAAAGGTACATCATAAAAACTGAAGAAAGAATTGAACAGAAGAGGTCCCAGATTCAGCAACTGCGCGAGAAAGTACACGAAACTGAAATGAAACTAGAAAGAGTTAAGTCTGATCCTCGAGATGGAAATATTTGCAGAAGTTGCCATTTGCGTTTAGGACACTCTGCTCGTACGTGCGTGTACGGGAAATGCTCCTCTGTCTTTAAGTGTGGAGAGGAAAAATTTCATCCTGGTGAACTCAACGTGAAAGAAATGCGTTGTCAAATCAAGAGACATCAAAGTGAGCTTAACAGGTTATTCGAAGAGTTGGAAAGTAAAAAGAGTGCTGTAGAAAGAATGAAAGACAAAGTACAAAACCGCATCGAGAGTGACTTGTTCGAAGTGAACAAGGCGGCATACCTTGTGAACGGCACCAAACACTGGTCATTATTACGTAAACATGTTTACCTCGTGGAGGAATACTGTAAGAAGAACTTTAGAGGAAAAATACCTGGGAAACAAGACATCGGAAATATTTTAGAAAAAGCTCTTACTGACAATAATTCTGGCAGTCTTGCATTTTCTAGGTCAAAGCAGGGCGGCAGCCGCAAGCGTGAAAATCCAGCAAAACCGTCCCTTGAGCGGTATGGTGTAGAATTCCCCAGTAGTAAACATGCATGTAACAGTTCTAGTGATGGGGCAATTTCTTCACAAATTTTGTATACTGCTCCAAGAAATAAGGGGGAAGAGGCCGAGCAGTTAGCAATGGTGATCCGGGAAAGCCTGCGGGAACAGTCTACAAGCGAAAATAGCGTAAACACAAGTTACTCTTATGACTTCTTGCCACCTCCACACCCAGCAGTTTTTCCTTCGGGCGTCCGTTTCCCTGTAGCAGTAGGTGCAATGGGTCAGTCACTCACAAGCAAGTATTCAATGCAATATCCTCCCGATCCGTGTAACACATGTACTGCGACCTGTACTACAAGTACAAACAGTACGAAAACTGTAGAATTCAACCGGTCAATTAGTACTAAACAGGAGTCGAGTGATGCTTGTGAATATGAAGCTGCATCTCTATTGTTAAACTTATCAGGAACTCGTCATAGCGGGAACTGAAGACTTTCGTTGGTGTTTTAATATTTTCATATTGTACATCTTTCATGTAAAATTAAATTAATCAGTCGAGTTGTTGTTGACAGGTTCCGCGTTGAGTTTTTTGTGTCAAGAAAGAGAACTTTGTACACACGAGCCGTTGAAAAAGACAGAAAGTGAAAACTATGTTTTATACCTTTTGAAAAAAATAAATATTTTCTTTTCAGAAAAACTACGTTTCTTGATATCCTAATGACAATCAAATCATCTCTTTTAACCTATGACAGTGTCTGCGATGTTATAACCTGGGCGGTACAAAAAGTACTCAGATCTGGCAAAATATATACGCTTATTTTTATTGTCAACACAACTTTTGGTATAGAAAAACTACATTTCCTGACACTGATAACCAAGGCATGGGGTTTCGCGGTAATTTTTGTACCCTCTGCGCTGAAATTCAAGTTAAATATGTGTTCATTTGTATTTGAAGGACGCGTGCAATTTAAAATAACAATGAACTCAGTGGCACGTACACTGGCAATATATATATATCTATGGCTTCTCCGTTTGCCATGATATGTCCATCGGGCACCACTAATACCGGTCTACTACAAACTTTTCTGGGAAATGTGAACTTGAATAACTTCATTTACATTGAAAGGTTCAACGGCATTTCGGAGAAAAAAATTGCACACTACCGACATACGTTATATTATACAGTCCTCATACAAACAGGTAATCTGTAGCTTCGTAAAATCCAGCCATATCCCGTGCTCTGATAGTCTCAACTGCTTCTGCTATTGCTAAATTAATATTGGAATGAACAAGTTCCTTCAAGTTACCATTCAATTCACATTTAATTTTATTAAAACAAAGCTCTATTGGGTTAAGATCTGGAGAATATGAAGGCGTATATAACAACTCAATTCCCATGGTACCAAACCATTCTTCCAAAATCTCACCTCCTTCAAAATGATGAGAAGATAAATTATCCATAATAACAATGTCACCGACTTCGAGACACGGTCTACCCGTCTCAATGTTTACACTTTCACCTGCCTCTTGAAAAAATGAAAGAAAACGGGCTGTGTTTGTAGCCCCGCTTACGATACTATAATACTCTGGGCCATTCAGAGAAACCAGCATATTTAAAGTTGTATTCGGAGATTCGAGTTTCCTTCCCACTTCTACACATCGTGATCCTTTCGGGCTGTGTCCATACGTGCGAGTTCCCACGTCAGGAATCTTTATTCCCGCTTCGTCGAAAAATTTCAGGTTCCTTGGATCTTTTGAAGATACGTAATTGATAAACAGCTGAGTATAAAATAAGTTATCTGGGGTGAATCGCTCCATTGCCACTTTTGTAAGTTTTTTTCGTGAATACTGGTCACCGGAAGGTAGCCTGCTTTTTATGGCTCGTGAAACGGCCGACATTGAAATTTCTTGTCCTCCAAGTTGTTCTAACTCCTCCATTATTTCAGAAAGGGACATGGATGGAGAGTGGAGCTTCAAAACTTCAATGAGTTCGCGGTCATCTTCCTTTAGTTTTTCGAATGTCAAGCCTCCTTTAGGTTTCGGCGTTGTTATCATTTCTTCGCAATATCTAAACCACACCGATTTTACCGTGTTTACAGAAACACGCAACTCCCTTGCAAATTGTGTAACACTCCGTGGAATATAACCCGTAATTCTGTCGCCTCCGTCTCTGATAATGCTATCAATGATCAAGAATTTAAGACCTTGAGCCAATGCCACTCCAGGTCTGTAACTTCTGCCAAATTGGTTCACTTTTCTCGCCTCCATTCTAGTAAGCTTACCTTTAGTAATGTGTTTTAATGCCTAATTCATATATGTTGGAACAAGGGATATCTTCGGGGATCTCTAGCTAAGTTTGAAACGTTATTTGTAACAGGCCTTTTTCGATATATTAAAATTCAGCTTGAAAGAAAGGTTTAGAGGACAAAGACAAAGAAAAGTAGATGATATGTAAATATTTTTCACATTCATTCAAAGGTGCCTTAGAATCAATCTGAATATATGGCCTATAGGAGGTTTTCACGTGACATCATCGCCGCAATGCTGGTGGACGAAAACAAAAGATCTCTCATCAGCTTCTTTAGTTCGTCCACCAGAAGTCGTAGATTTCTCTATTGTTATGGGTTTCCTTAGTGGTTGGTTGAAAACGTCCTATTACATGTAATGATGGCACGAAATTCTTCACTTTTAATATTCCTCCGCGAAACCATTGTTTCCTTCAGGAAATTTGTTATCCATGCAGTATTGAGTAATGATAAAATACAAGGACACTTCTTACTTATTTAAGCAAGTCGTTTCAATTACTTTACCTCTACGTATAACCAGGTAGTTGGCATCGTAAATGAAACAAAAATAGCATTACTTACGCGTCAGAAGACGAAGCTGTAACTCTTTCTCTTCCAGATCTGAAATCTGAAAGAAATACAACAATTTAACGGTGCGCTATTTTGTTCACAATTAAGGACGGTGCCTACTAATTAACGATATTTTTGCCCCGGTGTGTGATTATGCAGGAAATGTAGATCTCAACGAGTGTTATTGAAATCCAAAAAGAAAATTGGGGGTAACCACGCATTTTTCAAAGATAATTCATGAATAATATTTGTAAAAATCTTTAAAATACAAAGCAATGTATGGCGTTCTTACTCAAATTGAAGCTTAATTATCTCTGACAAATGCATGGTTACCCCCAATTTTCTTTTTGGATACCAAGAGTACTTACTAAGGTCTACTTTTTCCGTATAGTTTTAAACCGCGCAAAAATATCGCTATATTAGTAAGCATCACCGATAGGAAATCCGACCGTCTCGAGATGCGCAGAACGTATGCGCAATAACAATAGTAGGCACCGTCCTTAAATGAGCCTAACGATGTAACAAGATTGAACTAATGAAAGGCCTCGACAAACCAGTTTATCGATGTTTGTAGATTTTGCCAATTCCAGTTGTCTCATGCTGTTGGCCTCTTGCATCTGAGCGTGCATTTTCTGAAGCTTCGTTTTTTGCTACGAAGGGAGAAAGAAAAGAACATTTTTACGACAGCACAGGAATACCCCTAAATAAATGAAGCCCCTGCATTGTTCTTGGGAGGCGCGGTGGCCTCATGGTTAGTGCGCTCGACTCCGGATCGAGTGGTCCGGGTTCGGGGCCTGGCAGGGGACATTGTGTTGTGTTCTTGGGCAAGACACTTTACTCTCACGGTGCCTCTCTCCACCCAGGTGTATAAATGGGTACCGGCGTAATGCTGGGGGTAACCCTGCGATGGACTAGCATCCCATCCAGGGGGGAGTACAAATACTCCTAGTCGCTTCATGCTACAGAAACCGGAGATAAGCGCCGGCCTGATGAGCCTTCTGGCTCGTAAGCGGAGACTTTACCTGCATTGTTCTTACCTAAAACAGCGAATTATTTTCGTCTTGCATCTTTGTACAATAGACAGTTGATTTGTTTTTTCGGCCTCTTATTGTACCAAATCAATTCTCCGACATAATCAATGAAATAATCCTTTTTTGAAAGTGTGTGGTGACTTAAATACAAGGGGAACCGGGACTGACAATGTTTATATACGTATCCCTTGGGAACAACTTTACTCTTACCTCACATTGTAGTTTTTTGCGCAATTTCTGGCACTCGCGTTCCACTTCCGAAAGAGCCTGAAACATAAGCAATTAAAATTATTATACATTGAAGTCACTATCTCTCTTCTGATTGGCCGAAAGCCGCGGTACAGTGAATTTTCGAAATCAGCGCCTGTGACGCCATCTTGCTACAGATTGTACAATAATCATGCCAAGGACACTCAAGGTCACGGGTAATCATGTCATTTATTATATAAGACTTGCTCCGTGAGCGGGCAAGATCGACCAAATCCCGCGCTGTGATTGGCTACCCGAGCGGGCAAGATGGAGCTATACTTCCTGCTCGGGATTTCTCGCTTGGTCCCGCAAGATCAAAGATGATTTTTTTGGTGTTTTATCCCATATAATAAATCCTTTATTGGCCTCGTTCTTTCTTTGCTTACTCATGTCAAGTTCGCACGCTTTGTGTTGCTTGCCGTCAGTTTTCTTCAGTTAGACTTATTACTATTTACTTTTATTTAATTTTTCACATAATTTTTGTTTAATGCTTAGAATTTTTTGTCAATGGAATTGTGCCGCTGATTTGTATATTTTTACGTGTTTAGAAATAAATTATCAGTTCCACCCACTGTCGTGACCATTTTTTTTTTCGTTCAATGTATAATAAAACAATTTTTAGATTCGGGTTTTGTGATATCCAGAATAATCAAGGTCGAGGTAGGGCTTCGGCGTCGGCTGATAACCCTTACCGAGACCTTGATCATTCTGGATATCACAAAAACCTCATCCAATAATTGTTTATAAAATGAAAGATCAAGGGATGAAAAAGTACATGGTCACAATGACCTCAAAAGCACAGTTGAATTTAAGAGGCAACTCCCCACCTTTCTCAGAGCAGCCTGTTCCTGCTTGAAGAGAATCTCTTTTTCCTCTGCAATCTTTTTTACCTCTAGGCATTCTCTTTTGGCTTTGTCAGCTTCTTCTCGTAAACTCTCCACCTTTAACAAAATTCTCAATTTATAGCTGTTGCAAAGAGGGAGCTAACTGCTACCACTAGGAGTGCGTTTGTTTGGCTTAAATATGAAATTTAGAGCGATTTTGATCTTGTAATACGATAACTCCCACGAAATCAGAGCTATCGTTAACTAAAAGTAACTTCTTCCTGATTTGCATTTAAATATTACTCTTAAATCGCGAACCTCCCAATAGAAGCCGAACCTTTGCTGACTACCCTTGAAAGCTCAAGTTATCGGGAATTAATTTTGCTTAAATGGCGTACTTATGTTTGCATTTATCCATCTATTCCTTTGGTGCGGGCCGCAATAAAACCTCATTTTTTAAAAATTAATTAAAGGGCAACTGACGGAAAAATTACTATATATTTTTTATTATCGATTTGATTAGTCGTTAGTGCAAATACTCGCTTTTGGCAAAAGTGTGACTTCAAAAACGAAGGAGATAGGCTAATAGACTTGTATTAATGGACGACACAAAATGTCTGACTTGAACAAGAAGAGGTCAGTCACCTGATCAAAATTAAAAAAACGAAGAGATGGGTTATAAATGGCTTCTTACCGAGTCATGGTAACGTATAAAGAGGCGAGTTCGCTTCCAGTTATTCATTGTCTTTATTTTCAGGAACTGAATATCAAAGAAATAACATACAAAGGATCATATTTACTGTTCATGCTCTATTTTCAAATTAAAATTACCGCTCTTAAAAGCAAAAATTCTATAACCTAAAGACGCATGCATTTTTTGACGTTTTACATCAATAGTCTCTGAAGTTACTGACCAGTTGTCCCAGATGCTTGTTTTCCTCCTGTAGTCCTCTTATCTGTTCAGCTTTGGCCAACACTTGCCTCGAGGCTGCTTCACGTTCCTCTGCAACGTCAACTACTAAAGCTTACACTATGTCCAGAACAGGAATTAAAGTTCAATCAAATGTTTTACGTTATAATCACAAGGTACCATATTGTCCAAAGGGAACATAGGACGCTTTCCATTCGACCAAAAATTTCGAAAACTGAGTAAGAAATCTAATTTGACCTGAAATATTCCGGGAAAAAATCGGTAATTTGATCATACCTCGCGAAGTGGTCCCAAAGTTCCGAAATTCCGGAACAACCGGAAAACCGCATTCCATCGGTTCATTCCTCCTCGAGCGAATGTGCCGTTTACATTTTGGGGCAATACTCCTTGATGTGATTGGTTTGGAGTGGCCAACCGGAAATGCTGTGCCATTTGCCAGTTGAAGTTAGGGAGCGTTCACAAAAGACTTGTTGGGGGGGGGGGGGGGGGAAGGAAAATTGATGAGAAATTCTCTACTATCTAAAACATTTTGGAGGACCCCTACTTGGTACATTAAACATTTTCAGGGACTCCCTTTTAGTACCCCAAAAATTTGAGACACCCCCCAACCTACCTCATGGCCAAAAACCAATACACACTGCAGAAGTCAGAGGAACGAGTGAAACAAATTAAGGCAAAAACAGAAAAACGCCTCTAAGGAGCATACTGAACAATCTAAAAAGAAACGCAAGGCAAACGAAGCCTTTAGAAAGCCAGCTATCTCAGTGATACATGGCACAACCTAACGGGCGTTCAAGAACAAAAAGATCCCGGGCCCAGGTCAACGCTTTAAAAGCAGAATCACTTGCTTATACCACCTACAAGCCTATCAGTTGAGACTAGAAATAAATTGATGAAAAAGCCTGAGGCCAAAAGGTCACATTCACATTCACGAGCTGTAGAGAAAATCAACACCAAGAAACTAGAAATATATCATCACAGCTGTATGAAGGTCCAAATCTTAAGTCTCATTCAAATATGTACTCGAGAGAGCAAAACTATGAGAAAGGAAAAGCAAACCAGACCACATGCAAGGGAGTCGTGTGGGCCTGTCAACCTATTTTACACACTTGATCATTATATTTTGTTAAATTGTGTTTACATTGGCTAATGACTATTTTTGTTTTCATTATTTAAGGTACCCTCCTTGAGAGTGTTTATATTTTTTTAAACACCCCCCTTTTTACCTCTAGTTTTTTTTGGGGACCCCCTAATTTCTCATCAGTCTCCCCAACAAGTTTTTGTGAACCCTCCCTTATCGAAATTTTTAACTGAACCTTTTGCTCGAATGGAAAGCGCCCAAGGATCGCTGCCTTCGCTACAATGCTTCAGTAAGAAGTCAACTAAACAGATTACAGTTGTGATCAAGACAGTTGAATAAAAACAGGAATACTCATTGCATAGCCTTTAAAAGGATAGAATTTGACGGTTCAGAGCAACCTTTTAGAGTTCCAGACTTCTCTCGGAGTTTCTTCATATCTTCTACAGCTTTACGTCGCACATCATCCAAACCCTCATGCACGTCATCATGAAGAAGCAACCTTGATGGAAAACCAAAAAAGATCACAACCAGAGCTGAAACTCTATGGTAGCGAATTTTAAGAAAACGACGAAACCTTTGAGTTTATAAAACATG
>NC_090886.1:56489460-56514460 GCF_036669925.1 Montipora capricornis
GTCAACCAGTGTGGTTTGGTTATCCATCTCATTGGTTCTCTAAAGTCTGAACACTATACACAAATTATCAAACAGCATTCATCGGATCAGAGGGTATTATTTAATACTGCAAATAAACTTTTACAGGGGGTGCAGGGATGGCGCAGTGGTTCGATTCCCAGACTGGGCGTCATATGTGGGTTGAGTTTGTTGGTTCTCTACTCTGCAACGAGAGGTTTTTCTCCGGGTAGTCCGGTTTTCCCCTCTCCTCAAAAACCAAAATTTGATTTGCTTTGCGTTAACTTGTTAATTTAAATTTACAGTGTCCCCGATTAGTGCTCTACAGCGCTTGAAGATTAGACACTTAAATAAAGTTCGTTTCCTTCCCTTTCCTTTTTACAGAAGCCATCAGTTAGGAGATACCCTGCCTCTCACAACAACACAACATTGGCCAACTCATTTGCTGACTATTTAACGGAAAAGGTTGAGAAGATCCATCAGTCCCTCTCCAGTAAAAAAGATGAGATCAGTGAAAATCGTACTCTGGATCCTTCTACTGAAAGCTCAAATACTTCCCGTGTTTTTGACGAAGTTACGGAAGATCAGATTGTTGTGGTAAACCTTCCACTAAGTCATGCTGTTTAGATCCTATTCAATCTACAGTCTTTAAGGGTTGCTTTAAAGTGTTACTTCCAACTATAACAAAGATTGTCAACATGTCACTATCTTCAGCTACTATGGTAACATCGCTTAAGACTGCTGCTGTGTTTCGTCGCTTAAAGAAGCCTGATGCTGACCACAATCAACTCTCTAATTTTCGACCAGTATCAAATCTAAGCCTTTTCTCCAAGATCATCGAGAAGCCTGAGGCTGTGGCCGTTCAACTCACCAACTGCATAGTGAACTACCATATGGATGAGATATTTCAATCCGCGTATTGTCTTCCATTCAACAGAAACTGCTCTGGTTAAGGTTCAGAGCGATATCCTACGCGCTGTTGATATCAATTATTCTATAGTACTGCTCTTGTTAGACCTATCAGCAGCCTTTGGCACAGTTGATCACTCCATCCTGTTGTCAAGACTTGCACTAAGATCTGGTGTAAAAGGTCAAGTGATTGCTTGGATTGAATCGTATCTTAGGGATCGCGTGGTGTACCGCAGGGTTCGGTAGTAAGGCTACTCTTGTATGTTCTATATACAGAATCAATCGCTGATATAACCAAGTCGCACGATTTACAATATCACTTATATGCAGATGACACAGAAATTGATGTCTCTTTCCCTTCTCAGTCACAACAAGACCTCTATTTGGTTAAGAATAAATTAGAAGTATGTGTTAAACACATTTTGAATGGTCTGAAGCTAAATTAAGATAAGACTGAACTGTTACTCATTAGTTCCAGATATCGTCAATCTCCTGTTTTAAGTTATCTTCAAGTTGGCGATGAAATGATCAGTCCGAGGAGTCAACAAGAAATCTGGGAGTCTACTCTGATCAACATGCAATGATGCATATACACGTGAAAAAAGTCTGTCAAGCCTCATACTACCATCTAGGGAGCATACGTAAAATCAGAAGATACCTGAGCCAGGACACTGCCGAAATTTTGATTCATGCCTACATTTCCTCCAAATTGGACAAATGCAATTCTCTGCTTTATGGACTTCCAACCTATATGACTAACAAGTTACAAACTGTACAGAATGCCGCTGAAAGAATTGTTACTTTTACAAAGAAAACTGATCATATCACTCCCGTTCAACGTAAACTTCACTGGTTACCAGTTAAATATAGTATAAATATATAAATATCCAAATTGGACAAATGCAATTCTCTGCTTTATGGACTTCCAACCTATATGACTAACAAGTTACAAACTGTACAGAATGCCGCTGAAAGAATTGTTACTTTTACAAAGAAAACTGATCATATCACTCCCGTTCAACGTAAACTTCACTGGTTACCAGTTAAATATAGAATCATTTTCAAAGTACTTCTGTTAGTCTACAAAGGTCTGAATGGTTTAGCTCCTGCTGATTCTCGTTCACTACGCTCTTCTTCACAAAGACTCTTGAGCATCTCAAAGACATCTCTGAAGACGTATGGAGACAGAGCTTTTTGGGCTGCTGATCCAAAACTATGAAATGAACTACCCTTATCAATTAGATCATCAGACACTTTAACTATTTTTAAAAAGGACATTAAAGACTTACTTGTTTTCAATTGCTTTTAGTAAATCGTAGTTAAAATTTTCTTTTTAAAAATTAATCGATTTCTTTTTTTATAAATTTGTAATATTTTAACTATACAGTAGATATTGTAAAGCGCTATGAAGAATTAGTCGATTTAGCGCTACATAAATGCTTATTATTATTATTTTTTTTTTTTATTTTTTTTATTTTTTTTTTAATTATTATTATTATTATTTATTTTTTTTTTTTATGAGTCACGCACCCAAACACATTACACATTTCAAAGTCATACCTGCTCTTTAATGTACAACAATTGATGCTGATGACGTAACAGGTTCTCGTAGTACATCGCGTAGCTTAAAAACATTGAATAACAGAAAACTGATAAGTAAATAATTGCAACGGATTGTTAACCCAATGGTTTAACCCAAATTACGTATTTTTCTTGTGACCTGCCTTCTACGCGACTTTACACTTTCCTTCCTCATTTTTTAGATTATTTTAATACTAACAACTTACTGTACTCTATGCTAAACTTGCCTTAAATTTTACTTGGTTTGACTGTGCACTCCAGAATTTCAAACTACCGTAGTTTCTCTGTCTTTCTGTTCGTAACAACAATTAAACCCAAAACCACAGGTCACTTTACCATTACTAGGAAATCTAAAACGAAAAAGGGCTCCTTGTGGTTGGATTGCAGGATGTTTACCTCTCGAAACAATTTCTCTCTCTTAACATTGTTTCTGAAGCAAGTTTTACCAGACAATTGTCCAAATGCTCCTGAAAGCAATAACAAAACGAATAAATGAAAAACAGAAAACCTCAATGTGAAATGATTGTAACCATATAGATACGCTCAAGCTCAGAAAGACATTAAAGCTACGTAGCTTTAATTTTTATCGTGTTAAAGAAAGGCCATCCATCCATCCAAGTAACAGCTACAAGCAAATTAAACTACAACACAAATTAAACTATTTAAGTGAAGCGCTATACCTTGGTAAACGTCAATCTATCGTCTTTCTCCGTGTGCTCTGACATCAGATATTGAAGAAAATTCTCAACCAAATGAGGCTTAGAAATGGTGCAGTTCTCTTTCATGGCCTGAAAAAATAGAGTGGACATCGAGGTCACGTTTGGAGAAGACGTTACGCGTAACTACAGACGTCTGGCTATAAACCTAGAAATGGCCAAAGGCACAAAAAAATAACACTGGCCGGGAGGGGGGGGGGGTTACTCACACTTTGTTACCTCCCATATCAATATGAGTCTGAATTTGCGTTTTAGAATCGGCAAACAATGGTTGCAGGTCGACGCCCCTTTTTCTCTCTTTTTTAGCAATGTGAAAATGTACGCTAGCCGTTTTGTTAATCGTACCTCTCAATCAATACTAACCGGTTTTTTCCACAAATCAGTTGGCAGAGTTGCGTCATCCCTTCCTCGCTCAGACACCACCAGAGTGTGCTCACGGGATATTCTTTTTATGACATCATAAATCATAGTGCACTCTAAGTTCTCTAACAATCGAATAACCTGCAAACATAGCAAGAGTTTCATTACAATCAAAATTAGGACAATGTTCTGTTGGACCGTTACAAAGGCAGCAACAAATGAACCTGTTTGACTTTGAGTTCCATTTCTGTAGACCCAGGAGGAGAGGAGAGACGCTCGTCATCACTCACCAGGGCACCAAGCGCCGCATACTCTTGACCCTGTTACCAAGAGTGTGAAAAATAGTCAGTATAAATTAACAAGGACCACATAACCACGCCGTACGATTAGACTGCAAGTGTTATGGATCTGAACATAATGTTCAGTAGTGAGCTCAAGATGAAGCTCAAGATCTGAGTATAGTATACGTACCAGGCCCAGTTTAACTGCAACTTGTTGATAAACTGGTTGCAGAATTTCAATCTTGTAAATTTTGCTGCGACACAGAAAACAAGGATTATTAGAGAAAATTCTAAACATGTTATAAACGTTTAGTCAATGCTGTTCACGACTGTTTTGCTTTTGAAACTTCCCTGACCTTTATTTTAAGTAAGCCATACTCACCAAAACGTTCTATAAAGCCTAGATGTGGATATCTCATTTACTCCCAGCTTTCTGCAGCCCCAGTCAGTTTTAAGTAGCTCCAGTCTTGAACACACCAACAAAAACAGATTGATTAATTTCACTGCCGCTTGGGGGTTGATGCCGAGTGAAACAGGTCCCTTGGGAATATCAGCAAAAGGCCGAGTCTCCACGGGAACAGCAGTTTCAAATTCATCGTCTTCTATACTGTCGGACTTTTCTCCATGACGGCTCGAGGGTCTTCTGGACATGCTCGTACCTGGTCGAGAGCGTGATCCGACGATTACTGGTTCATCTGGCTGCTGCGTAAAGATGTCGGTGAGGCCATTTTGGAGAACATCTTCCAAAAGCAAAGAGACGCCGAGAATTTCACCATTCACAACATGCCTGTGGTGCGGGAATACCAACAGGTAAGCCTTCATGAAAATTTAATTTAACGTCGCGATCGGAGATCAAAACAATGTTTCAGTAACCCAAAGGAACTAAGACTATCGCTTCTTTTCCGCGGACGAAACGCAAGTTTGAAGTTCAACCCGACAGGCTGTAGCCGGTAATCATTTATAGACCTGTTTGAGAACAAACTATCTGAGATAATGCTGTAGTCAGGTCCGAACGGTAGTAAGGCTCGCGGAACTTTTTACAACGGATAGGAACTTTACATTAAAACTCTAGCTTAAAAAAAATTAAAACAGGCACGAAAATAAGGAGTTTGGTGTTGCTTACTTGTTGCAATTTTGCATCTCTATGCAAAGTAGCTTTGTGGATTGGCGCCAGGAAATTAAAGTTAACACTACTTAATCCACTCCAGTTGTTCGGAGAGGTGGTATACACCACGCTTGCCATCCAGGTTAACACCCACCTTGGTCATGACTGGTACTCCGGGGTTAGGCTTTCTGTAGTTGAAATAATCCATCTACGTTCCTTGAATGTTTTGCCCGTAATTGAAAGGGACATTTGGGCTTATTTGTCACTTGGCTCGGTTTCCTTTGTTCTGTACAGGGGAATATATTACATGATCCCTGATTATTATTCACTGTTTGAAAAGTTGGTGGCGGCTTTGATTGTAACAGGGGAGTGCGGGGTTGAAACAATAGCAAAACAATGGAACATATTCCCCTCAACATAATCCCCCAAACATATTCCCCTCGACTTAGTCTCCCCCTACTTGTAAACTCTAAAGAAGAAACAAACAAGTTAAGTTTGAGCATCCTGGTTGGAAGTCTAAGTTGTCCCATTCACAAAGGAAATCCAGCTGCCGAAAACGAGCTTCCAAAGAGCGGGAAAAGCTGCTTTGGGTTAAAAACAATTCTTCTTCGGAGTTGCTCATTGCTTCCAAGAACTTAGTGCATACTTATCCTACAAATGTGTATACTAATCCAACACATGTGCATATTAATCCTCGAGAGAATTTATATATTATTTTATGGTAGAAAACTTCACCAACTGACAAATAAGCTTTTTATTGACGTGTCTCTCGGGGATATGTGATAGATTCCCTTTGTGCTGAACTCTCGGGCTCGGTGCGAGGGGAATTCTACGAAACGTAAGGAAATGGTTAAAAAATGCCTACATTGTTAGCCATCACACCCTTCCAACACTAACCTTTGTAATTTTAATTTTATAAATACAAAGAGTGCTAATGAACTGATTATCTTACTATTAAGATTGTAAAGCTCGACTCAACTGACCGATCAACGTCACGCAAGCCAGCTAGGCACAGCTGCATGTTCTCACCAATGAGATCCCACGGCCAGTACATCATGGGAAAAGGTCCGTATCTGTAACAACAACAACAAAAACAACATCATCAAGCGCAGATTTTGCTAGACAACTGAATATGGACACAAGAAACTAAGAATAAAACAGCAACCAAACATATTACAGTTTGCTTTTTGAGATTCCTTCTGGCACATCGGATTATTCAAAATCACCGAATCTCTTACTTAAATTTGTGACTAACCTAACCCTAACCTTAACCCTAACTAACCCTAACCCTAACCCTAACCTTTCATTTTCAGCAATCATGATGCATGCTTCTTATCACGCAGTGCCACGCTTCTAAGTTTTGCTTATATCTCACTTGATGCAAATGAAACATGTAAGTTTGGGAAATCTCCCGGCGACCAGGTTGCTCTAGGGACGGATAACTTTATCTGATGGATAAGCCGAGGCACAGTATGACAGTTTCAATCAAAGCAAAGATTTCAGTATTTGTCCCAGTAACTGTGAATACGCACACTATAAGTAAATCTAAGTAAAGGCATGTACAATCTCCTGGCCAACGTTTAACGCGAGGAATATTTTACTCTCTATAAAGACCTTGTTTTATTCTAAAATATCATTTAATGCTTTGGTGCGCAATAAAAGACAATACACACAACTTGGGCGTAAACGAGGGACAGGGAATGTACTGGCAAGGCGCGGATAAAACCCACCGCCGGTATGGACCACCGGATGAGGGGCCTCGGCAACTAGCCGAGGGGGTGCCTCATGCCTGTATTGCAAGGCGGGCATAGTTGCTGGCATAATGTCCTGGGGCCAAGTTAACCCAGTCCAGCAGAGTAACAATATGCCCCCTCCCTAACGGGGCTTCAGCACAGGGCTGAAGGGGTGCCGCAGGCAGCAATTCCCCGCCCAAAACGCCGAGATAAACGAGGAGTGCCCTGTGCGAAGCCCATTTAGTGGTTTTGCTCCCAATTTGACAGGGAGAAAAAATGACCCCATCTCCACGGAGTTGCAATAGCGAAAAGCAAACATTGCCTGCCCCAAAGGTGAAAGTAGAGAACCGACGAGTGGAGATAGGGGTCGAAAGTACGACATGAGTGTAAAAAAAAAAACAAAACCAAAGCCAATGGGCATCGCATAGAGACTGGAGGGGATAGGACCCTCACACAAAACAATTAACTGGAGGGGATAGGACCCTCACACTAGACATTTGAATGGAAGGGATAGGACCCTCGCACAAAAAATTTGACTGGAGGGGATAGGACCCTCGCACTAAACATTTGACTGGAGGGGATAGGACCCTCGCAAAAAACATTCGACTGGAGGGGATAGGACCCTCGCACAAAACATTAGACTGGAGGGGATAGGACCCTCACACAAAACATTCAGCTGGAGGGGATAGGACCCTCGCACAACACATTTGGCTGGAGGGGATAGGACCCTCATGCAAAACATTTCCGTCAAAATAGTCATTTCCAATAGTACTACATGAACTTGAGAGGGCAGAAAGCCCAAGGAAAGAGAATGTCACAGAAAGCCCTCAAGTGCCGAATGGGCCTTTTTCCTTTTTTGTTTTAAAGGAGAAACATGGCATTAAGCTTAGGATAGTGCTTTCACCCATGAGATGGCTGGCATGTGGCTGAAAAGGGGATGAAAGGCAATCGTATCGAGGAGAAATGAGGGTGGGGGGGGGGGGGGAAGCAAATGCACACAGCAGGCTTCCAGGGGGATGCCAACGTGATTGCTGTACCCATAGGTGAAAACACTATAGGTTCAGGACGATACAGGAAAATATGAATTAAGTTATCCAAGGAAGTGTCATAGATCATTACTGATTGTTAGAAAAATCCAAGTTTCAATGAGATACTCAAGTGCTTTCAAGGATTCCAGGGGGTTGTTAGCAGGAGGAGCAAGAGGCCAATGACTGAGGAACCTGACACATTGTTTCCTTTGGAGTCCTGATGTAAGCTTGGTATGTGTTAGGATTCCAGCGACCCAGAATTTGAAGAGCCAGTTGAAAATGCCAGTGATTCTGCCGGTTGGAGCAGCACCAATACTAAAGCTGTGAGAGGCAGAGGAGGAGCTGTCATTGTCACAGAGGTTTAAGAGAGACCATAAGTTGTTGGTGTGTGAAGTCTGGGTGAGATATGGTCCACAGGAGAAGCTGAAGAGTAGCTGGCCAGGGTCTTGAGTTGCAGTTTTGAGCATATAATCTTGCAGGGCAGACGATGCATAAAGGTCTGAGTTTGACCTTGCAAAACTGAGCCTGGCTGTCTCCCAGAAAGGGTCAGTTTTGGACTTTTAAATTGCAGTGTCAAATGAAGTAGGGTGAAGGATGTTGGGATGAAAAGAAATGTCTGTTCTAGCAAGGTGGGACTGAGGGTCGAAATTGCCATTGCAGGTAAATTCGCTGCTTCTTAAGAAGCCAAAAAATGAAAGGGTAAATGCAGCCCATAACATAAAGGAGTCAACATTTGGTAGACTTAAAAGGTTGTAACTTAGTATGCTTAGATGCTATGGAGAACTGATGAGGTGATCAGGTGGCAAGCCTTCTTGCATTCCCATGGGAGAGCTTGATCCCCCTCAAAATTTTGTGAAGGACTGGCATAGCCAGAATGTCCAGGAGACAGCCAGACTCAATGTGAAGGTTGTCAAGTGCTGCCAGATAAACATAATCGCGCCGTAGGAGCCTGTATTGCACAGATGAGTAACAAAAGGGATCAGGGTGAACTTGTGAGCAGGTCGAGCAGGGAGGGGGATATGGAAAGCTGATTAAAAATGAAGGGGCACTCCGTAGGCCAACGGGAAGTGCTGTGTAGAGGTAGTAGTGGTTTTTTCGGGCCATTCCCTGGAGCTCCCTCAGGGGTGAATGGGGATTATTCTGGAGGCAGGTTACGGGGTCTGAAATTGCGCCTTCCTGGTTGCTAATGCGACTAAAAAATTGAGTACTGGCGACCAGAATTTCACAACTGGTCACCATTGTTAAGGTCAGATCTGTTTGCCAAGAGGTGTCTTACTTTTTATCCTGAGACTGTTTTGAAATAGAAATGAAGGAGTTTTTCCGTTAACAACCTCCATAACCTCACAAGCCGTTGTTTCTCGTAAAATATGTATTGCAGGGGGAAAAACGACTCAGTAAAGAGATTCAAGGACTGGTGTGAGGAATGTACCACTATGGCGGATTGTCTTCGACAGGGTGTGACTAGTGTTTCCGTAGCTGAAATTTTCGACAAACTAGGGGGGCAGATAGATTTCATTATTACATGTACATTCGAGGTCGGATACCTTTTCTCTCCAAAATGTGCGCTTTTGAAAGTGAAAAGATAATGCTAGACGCATACACAAGACCATGCGGTCGTTGCTTTCTGGTATCCATAAAGCAGGTCAAAATGTACAAGTTAATCGCTCCCAATTGATCGACAGATAAACAGCCTACTTCAACAACAAATCAAAACAAATCGCGAAATTCTGAAATCCCTGTTCAAGACAATAATTTTTTGCGAAAGAGACAACATAGCCCTCAGAGGTCCACGAGATGATGATCCACAAAATGCCAGTCTTTCTGGAAACTTTCAGGCACTATTAGAATTTCGAATTGACAGCGGTGATCAAACACTGCAACGTCACTTGAAAAAAACTGCACCCAGAAATGCGACATATTTCTTAAACCCATCAAAACAAGATGATTACGACTGTGGGTGCTATCATAGTGAATAATTTGTCGCAGGAAATCAGGGAGAGCAATTATTTTTCTATTAGGTCTGACGGAGCAGCTGACGTATCAAACAAAGAAAATCTTTCAGTGGTGATCAGATTTCTTGATTCAACCAAAACAGTCAGAGAAGGGTTTGTGGGATTCTACCTTTGTGAGGATGGAACGACAGGAGCAGCTTTCAAAGATATAATATAGCTGATTTAGGACTATCTATGGATGACTGTCGAGGCCAATGTTATGATGGTGCGGGAAAATGGCATTCGGAGAGCACCAAATTTCAAATTTTCTTGGGGGAGCATGCCCCGAAACCCCTCTAGTTTAGTTGGTGCAAATCACTCATGAAAAATCCTGGATCCACCCATGAGAAAACCATTCAGAAAATGCCGACAAGAATCGAGCTGGGCTTACTTTCTCCGAGAGGAGGGGGAAACTCTTTGTGGTTTACCGATAAAGGAAATGGAAAGCCCAGGAAGGTCGTTATCTGAAAGGCGCGAGTTTTCTGGCAGCACCGCGACAAACTCAACATACTCACCCTTTAATGTTGCGCGTTTAACTTTGGTTGGAACATGTGCTGATAACGGCGACTGTCCTTGAAAAATGGGGAAGGAATGTTGTTGCTGGCACTGGGATGGTTGAGAAGGCTGGCGATGAAGTCGAAGTCGTCGGTGAGTAGCAAATGGCGGGAGTTTGTCGAGGTTGCACAGATTGAGGCGGAGGCTATTGAGGTTGGAGCAGGAACTGATTTGGCGGTAGATTCCTCGATTTTCGTCCACGATGATGGAAATAAGAGTGGCTAACGTGGTTGGGGACGTGTCTGTGTGTGAAGCTCTTCTTGCTTGGACGCCATCTTGGAATAAAATTTGACCGTTTTGACCGCTGTTTCAAGCAGGGCATCGTCAGGGATGGTGACAATTGCTGGTGGGTCTATATAGGATGAAACTTCCTCAGCAGAGGCACTTGAAGTAAAGGGGGTTCACGGTGGAGCGTGAACGTTTCTCTGCTGGTCAGATGGACGCTTGGTGTACGCGAGCTACAAGATGGTGCGGAAGGAACAACGGTGTGAAGCCATTCAATAAATTGTTCCCGAGTTCCAGTAATAAATAAAAGGTTTGAGATAGCAAGGGGCGTAAAAAACCGCGTTTGTGAGGTCAGCAAATTCCCCAGCAAAGATTAAATTGCTCAACGGAAAAAACAGAACTAGTTGAGCTTTGGAAATGTCAAACTGAGAAGGCTCGCATGGCGGGATGAATGAAATAGCCAAATAAGGTAGTCACGTGATGGGAAGTCACGCTCTCCTCCCAGGCGCTGCCCAGTATTTGCTTACCAGCATTAACATCTAAAAATGACTTATCATCCACTGGATAAAGTTATCCGGCCTTTGATGAACTGGGGCCAGATCGATCACAGGTGCCCCAAGCTCAGTGTGAGGAAAGCCAGCAAAGACAAGGATTTGTATGGGAATCCCAACAAACGACCTGAGAGGATAATTTTACGATAAAATTTTCAATTAAAAAGCCCAACCTCATTGCCATTGTGGGTCGCTTCTTTCCAGTGTGGTCTTTTCCAGATTTGACGCGAATTGAGCCATTATAAGTTCCTCGGTTGTCAACGGTTATAACAAAAACCAAGGCTGAACACTGAATTCTCAGGAGCCAACCAAATGGAGTCAAATATTCCTGGATAAAATTTTCCCTCCATTACAATTCCGCCGTACAATTCAAGGGGAAATATTTTTCTTTCATGTCAATCCGGTAGCTGCGCAATCAAAGCCCTGCCAGCGACATCAGACGGCTGTTTAGTGTCCCAAACGAAAGGATAAAATGATGGAAAGATCCTCGGACACTTTGAACACCACACAGCGACCGTTGAATTCGGTTTTGTAATCTTCTCCCTTGATTAGGTGTGTCAATGTAAATAATTCAGTTAAATACAGCAATGCCTCTTGCCTGACTGTAAACTTATTCACAAATAATAAATGGTGGTTACCCAACTTGTTTAGCTTTTTAGTTATTTTGGGAGACCAGCTACTACTGTTTGTATTTTTAATTCACATATTGTTATTTAGCTAGTTAACTTTCCAGTACACATAAACCTTTTGTTGTTGTTGTTGTTGAGTCTTTGTTTGTTGTCCCTGACGACGTTACCAACCCGAACTCAACGGTCGCCGTGTGGTGTTCAAAGTGTCCAAGGATCTTTTCCATCGTTTTATCGTTTCGTTTGGGACACTAGGGAGCTTACAAAACGACGACGCCGACGGCAACGACGACGCTACAAAACAATAGCTTTAGTGAGCAAAAACAATGGCTCTGCATGTGCGTTTTACATTTTGGTACATTTCTTTGCCGTCATCTCCTAAATGACGACGTGAAATGACCAAATTCAAGGTTCTGTGGAGGACGTTAGCACATGACGATGAATTTTCAGTTGTATCTCTACGCTTCCAACTCACTCATACCAGTTTAATTCCTCAACAGTTACTACACATTTTTAACGCGAAACGACATGAAATTCTCGGTTTTCACATGACGTCACGACCGCCATGTTGGTGCCCAAAACAAAGAAAAGGCGGCCATGTTGGTGCCCCGACGAAATCCTCCGGGAATTTAACTCTATTATTATGCAAACGCTTCCTTTTGTTTTCGTTGAAAAACATGGTAATTGATCACGTGAGTGAAAACCAGCAATAGTTTTGTAGTGATATGAATAACGCGAACTCGTATTTTTAAATGAAGTCCTCGTAGCCGTCGTCGTCCTCGTTGCGTAAGCTCCCTAGTAACAGCCGCTTGACGTCGCGCACAGGGCTTCGATTGCGCGGCTACCGGATTGAAATGAAAGAAAAGCATTTGCCCATGAATTCCACGGTAGAATTGTAACCGTGGGAACATTTTATCCAGGAATATTTGACTCCATTTGGTGGGCTCCTGAGAATTCAGAGGAACTGACAATGGCTCAATTCCTGTCGAACCGTTAAAAACACAAAGGAAGGAAGCGACCCACAATGACAATACGTTTACGCTTTTTTATTGAGAGTGTTTTCATGTAATTATCTTCTCAGGTCGTTTATCGGGATTCCCACACAAATCCTTATATTTTTGTTCACTTTCCTCACACTGAGCTTGGGGCGCCTGTGGACCAATTTCTCACCTGTCCAAAAAGGATCTCCAGGGAAAGAGGCTCTTGGTGACTTCATCACTCGCCTCCAAAGGTTCAGGAACAGACAGGAAAGCACCATAGATGGAGGGTCTGAAACGAAAGGAGAGAGGATACAAAAGATACAATAAGGCTGCTGTTAGGTACGTATGCTCCCACACAAACGATAATAATGATCATGACCAAAAGAAGTAAATTTTAAGATCCCTTTCAAAAGATCTGTCAGTTCTCTGACTTATGTAAACCCGCAAACCACAAATCAGTGAAAATGACAACATACCTCGGGAGATTGCTGAGGTTCTTTAGAGCAAACTGCATATTTTGAGTGATGCTCTTTGAAACAACAGCAAAACAAAATAAGTTACGGAGAATTCATGCATTTGAACAATCAGAGAGCAATTTTATGCAATTCATACTTTCATCAATCTGCAGAACCCGTTGAACTCCGCACTGACGATGCAGTGCATATGGAGAAGAACGACCGTTGACATCAATTAAAGGAAGATCATCCAGTTCAGTATTAAAGCAGATTTGTACCACAACGTGACTAATCAACGTAATCCCCAGGCTTACATCATCACAGAAAACGGGAATACCTTTGAGAGTCTTGTAGCTTTACGAACCTTATACGCAGCTTCATTGCCGGTAGACAGGAACGTATCCCTAACTGAATGACTGATGGATATGTCGAACTCCAGAAACATGTTATCACGGCGTTTGGTCAGAAAGTCCGCAACCTACAATAATATAGATACACTACTAAACAGGAGCGCAAGATGTCAGGGTAATAAAAAACTCACACTGATGTAAACGATCCGTCCGTAAGACAAAGGTGAGATGACTGGGGATGAGGCCAGCATATATGCAAGCATTTGGTGAATAATTCCATTCTAAGTGCATGTACATGAAAGATCCATTACAAATGAGACAGTCGGTCTTGCGATGTAAAGTATGTCCTAATAGGCTTATAAGACAATCACGGCTTCACGAAAACAACCACTCGGTACGCCAGATATGACTAATTGAAAACCACCTTCAGACTGAGTAGCCACTGAAATGTTGCAAAGTATTTCTCATCTAACACGCAGCATACGTCCAACATCAAGGGCAGAACGATTATACTTTCAATGAATTGAAAATTACAATTAGAGAGCAACAGTGGAGAGAAAGTTAAAGTAACATAAAAGTGATCGTACAAAGACTGACCTGCGTAAAACGACCTTAATTTCCTGAGAAATGTTTTAAATGCTCCTGAACATGCCATAATGCCACACCAACCTCTTTCCCATGAGTAAAAAATCAGCAATGCCAACCTAGTCCCCAGGCTCTCTCTCCCGCTCCAACGAAGGGAAGAAGAGAGACCCTGTTGGGGACAAGGTTGCAGCAATGCCAGTTCTGACTAATTCCTTTCCATGTCACAGTTAAACGTCAGAAATCAGATTTTTCCTTACCACTCTATTTTCAAATACCTCGTGTGGATCAACTGGATTTTCCAAGTGGTTGATTTGCCTCTGAATCTCTCGCAGTTCTGCACCTATAATTAATAAAATTATAAACAACAAATAACCTCTTCAATTCGCAAGTGGATGGCAATTAACTTCTTCTTCGCCCCCCCCCCCCCCCCTCCCCTCCCCGCACTTCGATGAAAGAACTAATGCCGCAATTAGACTCTTAACACTGGCGGCGGATTCACACCAAGAGCCAGAGTCAAACTGCATCATCACCTGAAAACATAAATCCTCCAATGTTTGTTTGTGATCGTTGCTTTCGCAAAAAAAAGAAAATCGCTAACCCTAAACACAAGGCTATCGTTTTCTAGTCAGCCAGCCAAGAAAAAAGTACTGAATATTGAAAGTGTATTCACCTTTATCATTCAGCGGCCATTTTGGAGTCCGTGGGGAATAAAGACTTTGTCTTTGCACGTCCAGCCTCACACTGAATGAGAGGTTAGACGTGCAAAATCTATGCATGATTAACTATCTCTGAAAATTTGAATGCGATATTCCAGAATGCGATATTCCAGCGGTACCAGAAAGTTTCGCCCCCAGCGAGGTCGACCCCTTGAAGTTCGCCCCACACATTTCGAGTTCGACCCCCAGTCGTTGTGATCATTCCAACAAATTTCGTCTGTCTATTGTCTCTCTTGAAAAAACACCACTTGAAATGTTCGATTTTGCTTGTGCTTTTCACCAAGTTAAGTAATTAGATCTAATTATAATTAATTTGCGTTATCGATAGTTTCTTCGATTAGAATCAATCTACTTGTAATATTTGATTTTGCTCGTGCTACCTATGCGTCAAACATAGCCTCCAAAAGGACAGCGATCTCACTATAGTCGACGAATTTCCCACTTCAGAACTGAAAGGCAACACTTAAAGTCAGAGTTGAAAAAAGAGTAAATGAGGTGATTCAGAGTACTTTTATTCGCATAAATGCGTACTGCGTAGCCAGTTTTTAATTAAGTGGTCGGTTTAAATTTAAAGGCAAACTTGGTCCCTGTTGTGTAAAGCAGTTCATGTGGCGGGAAGTTCTTGTGTGTGAAGATGTTCAATAAAATGGGCGCTAACATCTCCATCCATGACATCGACATAGCACACCGAGTAAAGCCACGAAATGCTTCAAGTAGGCCGAAACCTATCATCTGTAAATTCATTAGGCGGCTAGCTCGAGAAGAAATTATGAACAGACCGAAGTTTCTCAAGTAGCTCCCCAAGATGTTGGTCTTCCGGAAACTTCACGTTTTGCAAATGTAAAATGATGATTGTAGATCACTTAACTCCTAAGACCCAGGAGCTCTTTAACGCCGCGAAGTCTTTTAAAGCGCAGCACGAATTCAGTTTCTGCTGAATCAAGAGTGGTACGGTTGATCGTGTCTCAATGATCTTCAACTTCTTCGACCAAGATGGCGGCTGGATATCGATTTACTCGGTCGAGAAACTAAGTGCTTTTCGGTTCGGAATAAGCATCGAGATGCATCATTTATTGCACTTCTGAGTGGCTTTGAATGTTCTGACCTAGAGAATTAGCTTTTTTGCCGTATTTAGTTTCTATATTGAAGAGAAAATGAAGCGGGATCAACTCGATCGAGAGGGTACTCAAATTCGACAATTGCCCGGTGCTCAATGCAACCTTTGTTTACGAACGTTCTCCACCGGTCATGGTAGGAATATCCATCTGAGCAGCTGTAGAAGGAGACATTCAAACGCGGAGTCGGTACCACAGGGGATGTTAGAGCGTGAACAACCCCAAGATAGTAGCAATAATGACACAGGGAATCGACCAATTCCAACACAACCAAAAGACAATATCCATCAAGTGATCGATAACATATACGAGAAAATTGTTTATTGGAGGCGAAACCTTTTTTAAATTGCCCAGTGGAGCGGTTGTAAGAAATTTGTCTCCGAAACAACAAAGTGGATAGAGTTTTGGAACCTCGATGCAACCGATTACAAGGACATGGCTCTGAAAGTTATCACGAAAATGCCGCTCTACATTTTCAGAAGGCAACCTTCAAGTCAACATCAAAGGAACACTCCCAGTGTTTGTCAAGACGCCCCCAAAAGTGGGATCAGGGTGATCTGGATGCATTATTAGGGGAGGTCATGCAGTACAATCCAGGCCAAATTGCCTACAAATCCCAAGGGAATGAACGAACAAAGATTATCCAAAACAATTGCTAAGCTTGAGCTTGAAGGGAAGATAAATGCAGCTATGAAGCTGTTAGACCAACAGATTTGCAAAGGGGTTCTCCCTCTGTCCCAAAGCATAATAGATGAGCTGATACAGAAACACCCAGAGGCAAGGGAAGATGACCCTTTTTGTAATGGATGGCCAACCACCATTTGTTGATCCTGTGATGTTTGAAAGCATTACAGGATCTACCATAGCAAATTCAGCATTACAGACAAAGGGTTCTAGTGGGCCCTCGGGTCTAGACGCAGATGGGTGGAGACGAATCCTGGTGTCTAAGAACTTTGGAGCAGCTGGTCACAATCTTAGGGCTTATGCCCACCAATGGCCATTTATATTAGGAACTGTTACAGTGTACCCTCTCTTTTTTTTGCGCTCGGCGGAACTAAAACCTCATCATCAGAAGAGACTTCATAGGGTGATCCCCTTGCAATGCCAGTTTATGCAATAGGCATAACCAAGAGCCATATATCCCATTATGGCTCTTGGCATAACTCCCCTTTTAGAACTGATAAAACGTCGTGCAACCGAAACCGATGTATCAATGAAGCATGTAGCCTTTGCAAATGATTTGGGGGGTGCTGGGCACCTGATTTCTCTGTGACGCTGGTGGGACAACATAGTGCTCTACGGTCCCAAGCTAGGATATAATCGAAACGCAGCAAAGTCATGGCTAGGTTTTAAGCAACACACCGACGTATGTGCACGAGAGGTATTTGAGGGAACCAACATAAACATAACACCAGAAGGAAGAAAAATATCTTGGTGGTTTTACTGGGAGCGAGAGAGGCAGTGGCAAGTACGCTGAGGAGTTAGTCAGCTCGTGGTGCGAACAGCTGAAAGTACTGTCGAAGATAGCAAAGACAGAACCACAAGCAGCATACAATGCGTTTGTGAGCGGGTTCAAACACAAACTGACCTACTATGTTAGAACAGTGCCCAACATCAAGCAACACCTAGTACAACGAGACGCATTTGTGAATCAAATGTTTATCTCAGCAATAACAGTTGGTCATATATGCTCTGCTGACGAACGACTCCTGCTCTCATTACCTGCAAAGAAGGGCGGCTTCGCCATTCCCATCTTGTCTACTACTGCGAACTCCGAGTTTTCCAGATCCAGAGCAGCCACAGAACAGCTGATAGAGCAAATCAACAATCAGGATAGCACAGCACAGGTGGACAACGAACTACTCAAGCACTCAAAACGAGACATCGTAAAGGCAAGGGAGCAACACAATGAAGCCATCCTAGAGCAACTTAGTGCGAAGATGAGCCCTAAACAACTGAGGGCAAATGACCTAGCCACGCTGAAAGGCGCGTCTAGTTGGTTAACTGCACTACCACTGAAGTCAGAAAACTACAATCTAAACAAGAGGGAATTCTACGATTCACTAAGTTTAAGGTACCGTTGGACATTGAAGTACCTCCCGTCTGTATGTCCATGTGGAGAGAGATTCGACATCGATCATGCGATGTCGTGTATGAAAGGTGAGTTTGTCCATAGGCATGACGAAGTACGAGATTTCTTCCCATCGCTGCTCCAGGATGTATGCCATGATGTCGAAGTCGAACCACATCTGCAGACCCTAACCGGAGAAATTCTAAGTAGCAGTACCAACTCATCAGATGAAGCCCGTCTGATCGAATGTTAGTGCGCGAGGGTTTTTGCAAAGGGGGCAACGTGCATTTTTTTATGTAAGGGTTTTTAACCCATTTGCAAAGAGCCACCTAAACAAAAGACTTGAAACCGCATCCAGTTTCAACGAGAATGAGAAAAAGAGGCAATACAATCAGCGCATCATTGAGGTTGAGCATGGCTCCTTCAGCCCCCTCGAGTTTACACCCTATGGTGGAAGTGGAAGGGAGGCTGAGCGCTTCATAGCTGAACTCGCGCACAAAGTCTCTGAGAAGAAGCACATGAGCTATAGCACTGTGATTGGCTGACTTAGAGCCAAACTGTCCTTTAACGTACTAAGATCAGCTGTGCTATGCATAAGAGGTTCAAGAGCGCCCAGGCAGGAGTTTAATGTCGACGTTACCGAAGCAATAATATCTGAAGGAACTGGAAAGATCAGATAATTAACTGTATGTACATATTACATATATATTTCTCAACCTATCCAGTGTAAATATTATTCAACCAATAGTTTTAGTCAGACTTTTTCAGAACAAAAATCCACGTTATCCAAAAACTCATCTTTTTCTTTACTGCACAATAATGTAAGAAGTTTGCGTCTAAATATCGATAATTTCAAAGTCCATTTACTGGACAAACTTCAGTTACACTTTAACGTCATTGGGGTGACAGAAGCAAAAATTACAAATTGTAATATCCCTCTTGATTTCGATCCCTCAATACCTAATTATAATTTTGAATACGTACCTACCCTTCTCTCTGCTGGAGATGCGGGAATGTATATTGACAATGATCTTAAGTATACAGTTATTGAAAGAACCAGTAATCAAGCATTTCAGGCTCTGTGGATCACTATTAATTTTGCCAACAAAAAAAAGATATCATTTGTGGAGTAATTTATAGACAACACAATTGTCCTGATAAATTCTTAAATGATTTTGATGAAACTCTTGAGAGGCTTTCAACTCTAGGTAAACCGATTTATATAATGACTGATGCCAACATAAACCTCCTCCGCTATGAAACTCAAACTCAAAATATGCTCAAAGTTTTTTTGCATACTCTTCAAAGCCTTTGTTTCGCTCCAACAATAGATAAGCCCACAAGGGTTCACAGCACTTCGGCAACACTTATTGATAATATCTTTGTAAACAACTATGATGCGCATATTTTAAGCGGCAACATTGTTTCTGACATAACTGACCACGTCTCACAATTTTGTGTGTGCCCATTAGGAGGGAAAATAAAGCCACGAAAATTTGTAACTTGCGACTACTCAAATCTCTCAGAAGAAAAATTTGTTAATGCTAAATTGGGGGCCTACAGTTTCAGAGAGTAGTAATGATGTCAACAAATCCTTCTCTACTTTAATAACAAACTAAACAGGATTGTAAATAAACATGCGCCGATCAAAACAGTTTCTAAACGTAAAGCCAAACAACTTAATAAACCCTGGATAACAAGAGGCCTTAGGGTTTCAATTAAGAAAAATCATGATCTTTTCTTCTCCGGTAACAAGTTCAAATACAAAATTTACAGAAATAAAATGTTAACTTTATCTAGGTTAAGTAAGAAGCTACACAACCATGATTACTTCATGACTAACTCAAATAATATAAAGAGGACTCCCCTATTTCCAGGGCGCTTCAAAGCTGTCATTGAATTTTCACTTTTCTTTTACGATTAATTAACATATTAATACCTGGCTGGCTGGCTTCTGAGATCCCACTGTCGCACAAACATTTCTCCAATTATTTGCCCAAACCAAGCAGTTTAGGATCTTTTGCCTTACAACCAGTAACTTCTTCTGAAGTTGAATTACAAATTCTTTCGACGCCTCACAACAAGGCATACCGGTTGTTCTCTTGTCCAACTCGAATGTTGAAATGCGCAAGCAAAACTATATCGAAGCCCTTGTGCAAAATTATAAATGATTCAATTACGAGTGGAGTTTTTCCGTCTAGATTAAAACATGCTAAAGTCATACCAATCTAAAAAAATGAGGATGTTACTGATCCAAATAACTACAGACCATCTCGGTTCTTTCCGTTTTAAACAGAATCATTGAAAAACTTATCTACCGTCAACTGAAGTCTTTTCTGGAGGAACGTAATATTCTTTACCATTCACAATACGATTTCCGAGAGAGACGATGAACGGACCATGATCAAGGGATGTATACGTGTGGTATATTCAATGATTTTAAAAAAGCGTTTGACACAGTTGACTACGAAATTGTGCTACAAAAACTATATCATTACGGTATAAGAGGCATCGTGAGCGATTGGTTCCGTTTTTATCTTTCCAACGTATTCAATCAACTCAAATTGGACCTGATATCTCCCAAAAACAACCGAAAAATTGTGGTGTCCCACAAGGTTCTGTCTTAGGACCGCTACTGTTTCTCTTATATGTCAACTTTCAATATTTGATAATGATTCCAAAACTTTTTTGACTTGGTAATAAACTTGAACTTTACTTATTACACTTCAAGAAAACGATCTGGCGTCTACTCTTCAATGTATTTATCATTAGCGTTTTTGCCACCCAAGAATGCATCAATTTTTGATGGTGACATTGTAATAACTGGCTTGTTATCAAAGCTACAAGGCTTAAAATTGGAGATTGAACTAAGTTCAACTAAATAGCGTGATGCCTTCTGTGCGCAGACTCGTATGTTAATGAAACAAAACGTAAACAATGACTTTAGCAAAGGTTCCCATGAATATAGCTGGCACCTTTGGCCCAAGCTATCGTGACTTCTGCTGTTGTAAGCTTACCAATTCCCTCAGTGCCTCCCCAATCAGCTGTTACGCCTGAAAATTCCAGCTTCTGCGATCCCAACCGGGCATGAGAACTACCAAGACGAGCATGCGCACACAGATACTGGCAGATGTCATGTAGCGAAGAAATCAACTGCTGCTCAAGAAGTAAATAAAATCTATATTAAAGAACAGTTCACAGTGAGCAGAACATAAATCAATGAAAAGAAATAGCCTCACCAATGTAACTCTGAGAGCTGAATTCCTGTCGTCTCCTTTAAGATGTGGGTACATTTTTAAAATCTAAAGGTAAATTTTATACGGATTACTTTAGGTGGCACCAAGAAAGGTTTTGGACTGATTTTACGTGAAACAAGTTGGACTCAGTTTTTATTAACTTTTCATAACAAAGTGTGATTTTGTCCCCGCGATGTGTCCCATGAAGTTCAACAAGCTGAACTTCATGGGACACGTCGCAGGGACAAAATAACCCCCAAATTGGTGTTGCCCAGTTATAAAAGTATCAGTTCACACGAGGGGGAATGTCGATGCACCATGTCCCTACAACATGACTTCTTATGTCTGCCCACCTTTAATTTAGTGGTCAAAATGCGCCTTAAGAATATCTATGGCGGGCACGAACTGTCCAGAATTCTACAGCCATTTTGTTGATGTACATACCTCGGTATAATGTGGAATGAACCAAAGATTCAACAAGCTTCTGCCATCAGCGGACAGAAGCCTTCGAGGCCTTGGAGTGAATTGCCTACACAGGAAATAAAGAGGAGAGCATGGAGCCAAGTTGTAAAACATTGTCAAAACAAACAAGAAGTATCCGTAGGATCATAGAGAAATTTCAAATCAACCATCCCTGCAAGAGGACACGAGCAACAAATAACGTACTTGGGATCGGAAGTGATTTTGTCGTCTTCTTCATTTTTCTTCTCATCCTCTTCGCCGATGACAAAATGGGAATCTCTAGGATTACGGAATTCACAGAAAATTTTCCTCTTTAAGGTACAACATACAAGGTTTTTAATTAAAACGTTTTTTAAAAAGTCAGGTTATGCTGCTCAGGTGGCGTGCGGAAACATAACATGCCTGTTTTGGACATGTTTGTTGATTTGCCCACACAGCTCTTACTAAAAAGATGCGCTTTGCTAATCCAAAAAGAAAATACTATCCGATAGATACCGGGTATCCATGGATAAAGATGTAACAACTACCCACTGAACTAAAGAAAAGAATCACACCGGCAGTCCAAAGAACAGTTCGCCGAGTCAGTTCATCATCAAAATAACTTGTCCCTCAAAACTCAACTAAGGGATTGGAGAAATTTACAATACAGGGCAGGACTTCCCAAATTATCTGTTACAAATTGAATATGATATGGAGGTTATGAAGTTTGCAGACAAGAAAAGCATGCTAATAAATGAAACATCTTTACCTAGTAGTTGGGAAATCGGCCATCAGATTCACCAAGCTAGCAAAGTAAGCAATTATCTGAAAATGAAAATAAAAGTAGTTCAACTAAACGCAACTGTATGTCAAAACAGATGAACACTATGGGTGCACTGTGGTGTGAGTAACAGAGAGTGAAATTTTGCGGGATTGAATACAGGTTGAAGAACTTCGTGTCTCAGAGGAAAAAAATGAAGGTATAGAACTGAGGGATTCAAATATATTAATCATTATTATAGCGGCGCTAATATAGCGGTGCTAACCATCAAAAACTATCCACGTACCTGGGATTGCAACGAATATTGGGAAACTCTTTTATGAAGGTTCTCACAGAAGTCCGTGACAAGCTTTCTGAGAAATGAATTGAAAAATTTGGTACAATAAGTTGGTACAATAAACTTGACATAAACGCAGTCACAAGAAAAGTTATGTTAAAATGTTGATCCAACAGTACCAGAAACTCATAAGGGTTGAAACGTGTAACGCGCGTTCACAACTTCCGAATATTCAGTGCGAACTGATTGGTTGAATGAATGAATGAAACCCTCGCTCTCTTTGTTCCAAATACGGTACTTAGCAAATTCAGAGGCTTGTTTCCCTGCACACAAGGGGCCGTTACACGTTTCAACCCTTATGGGTTTCTGACAGTACTGAATAGTTTTGATCAAGGACTCACTCATGTAAAACGGGTTATCAGGTGAGAACTACAAAACCGAGTCTACAACGAAGTAGGAGACGGCGTGGGCGTTGGGTTTGCATGCGGCTGCCCCGGGTTCAAATCCCGTTCTAATCTCTGGTCTGGATTTGTTGTCCCGGATTCAAATCTACCACGCTTTGTAAATGCCCAACTGGTTGCCTCCTGCCAGTTGGGGTTCTTAATCACGTTTCTGTTAAGTTTGAATTGTTTCTTTCAGATTATTAATTAAAGGTGGAGTGCCTGTGAACTAGCTTAATAGCTAAATGCAATTCCACTATAAACAAAGCCTTTACATTTACAATGTTTCGCCCCCTTTTTGGGCATGCGCATAGGGAAGATGGTTCTCTGACCTGGGCTGAGCATACCTCTTAAGTGACACAAGTCTCGCATGGGACGTTAGTCCCGTTGCACCTGTCCCTTTTGAGTTTTGCTTCTTTCTTTCTTTCTTTTTTTTTTTTTTTGCTTTTCGTCGTTTCGTGTGTAGTATTATAGTGAATTTATATTATATATTATCAGCGGAGTACCCAATAAACCTAAAAATTAAAAAAAAAATTTAAAACATCAACGTATCTAGCTCTACATCCCTGTGATAAACTAGTGAAAAAGTCTAGGATGAAAGTCAGTCACCTTTTGAGCTTAATAACTTCATCGATATTCTTCATTACTGTTCCCATCTGCTCTTTTTTGTGGATATAATCGTTTAACATTTTGTCTCTCAAGAATGTCTGAAATAAATTAAGGTAACAAAACTATTAAAATTACACTAGAAAACTAAAACATTACCCACCCTTCCCCCTCCCAAAAAAAGCTACAAGAAAGGGGATACCCAAAGGGAAGTGATCCTGCAAAATAAATATAATGAAATTTGCAACAACAAAAATAACCCTAAACCCTGACCCTTGGCAACAACAATAATAAGGACTACGGTGAGTTTCACGACAGTTATTGCTCTAGGATATCAGTGATTTTAGTTTATATAATTATGTGCTAGGTCAGCGAAGGCTTCGAAGACAACAAACAACACCGATAGATCTATTTTTTTCCAAGAAGAATGATGTGATTAATCAAAAAATCATTTTATCATAGATACTTAAAGCGTTCACCAATATCCCATATCCCTCTAACCAGGTCTTCACTGATAACCTGAAGATCGTAGCAAGGTAACAGTCAGTCAGTTTCAGGGACTCGTCAAACTGACCGCAAAAGGAACATAAAGGGGTTGTTGTTTTACCCATTTTGTGCAGAATCTTGTTCTTATATACTTGGATGTGGCATTGTTCAGTAGAGATGGTTCAGTTCGTAGCAAGCATTAACCCTGCTTAAGTCAGCTCCGTAACTTGAACACCTTTTAAGATACATTGTTAAACTTCGCACCTTTTCAAGCTGAATAGAGACGAACACTTCTTGAAGCTTTCGTTCAAATTCTCGATCCAGTCTTTTGTTGGAGAATGCCGTAAGGTGAGATGAGGTCCCTTCCGCCGAGCTTGCGCGGCTGGCAAAAGATGTGTCATGAGATGAACGTGGGGATAAACCAGCCCTAAAATAAATTGAAAAAGGTTCGGGTTTTAGCTTCTCTTCAAACTGAAGCTCCAATCCTGTTCTCCACTTTTTATTTGGTTGGAACAGCGAGGAGAAGTAGCAAAAATGACAATCACATTTGGCGCCGATAAAAAGAACCCTTCGAATACCTTTTCTCGTTTTCAACAGCATTTGCCTTTGCATCAGACAGAACTTTGGAGCATCCATCAAGTTGAAGAACAGAGGAAATAATGAGATTCTTGTGAACAATCTGTAACCAAAAACAGACTTGCATCACACAGGTTATCCCTAACATAGTGCCAAAAACAAAACAAGAGATCTTATTCGCTAGCATATTTTGATTTTCCAGTATAGATCATGTGATGATATTCAAA
>NC_090886.1:56521960-56531960 GCF_036669925.1 Montipora capricornis
CAAAGACTTTGCCAACGATGCTCAGAAGAGAGATGCCGCGACAGTTGTTACAATCACTACGATCACCCTTGTTCTTATACGGGGTAACTATGTTGGCATCTCACATGTCTTGGGGGATGTGACCTTGCTCCCATCACAGGCAGAGGAGCTCATGAAGCCACCCAATGAAGTTGCAAGGGCTTCTCCCACTGTTGGACAAGACCCCTGGCGCTCCTTCTTACGCCAATCAGTCGGAGTTTAGAATCGGTAAACTGCCTCGTCACATGTTGTGTCAGAGTCTTGCAACACCACTGGAGTGCCCTCTCCAGTTTGCGCTAAGACCTGGGTGGGACTGCACTGCAGAATCTGTCGGAAGGAAGTGCTGAGCACCTGCCATCTGCCTTAGGGGCTCCACTCCTGATTTGTCCTCGAGGTTTACTCCGTAGGTAGTGTCATGTAAATTGCCGTATTTCGGTGTGGACTGCAATTGCAATTTCACAATCTGAAGGAAATTTTCGATGATGATATCGAGAGAAATAATGAATAATGAAGGTGCCGTTTAAAGACAAGAAGGTAATCTATTAGGGCCCCTTGAATTCAATTGAGACGACAGCCTTTCCATTTCAGAAGCAACTGCTTGCTTAGAGTGAATTCGTGAGCGCACTCTTACACGAGGAAGGAGACTGAACGCCAGTGTCGCCATTTAAGACAGAAATAAAATACCTACTCCAAGTTCAATTTATGGCTCGAATACAAAGATCTCTGTTATGTACTGTTCATGTGGAATTTTGTACAGCTACTGCTCTTACCTGGGCCATCAGAATGGTTTGCAACTTCTGTACACCTGCTCCTGACACCATCTATAAAATTATGAGATGACGGCAATAAAACAAAATTATTTAGGCACTAAATTCCAAATGTTGTTCCTAAACTACCATTGCTTTCTAAAAGAAAGTCGACAACTTAAGTATAGAGAGAGACACACTTGAAAACTAAAAATAAACAACAAAACTGTTTCCTATTTTACAATACCCCATTGTTTGGGCGCTAACGCTATTGTTTTGCTAATTCCTTTACAGGTCACATTTGAAACGATCAACAAAAAACTATTGTCCTTGAATTTGATTAGCTTTTCTTAACTTCATATGTACAAGTTTCGGTACATACAGACCTGCCGAAATCCCTCCCTATTGCGAAAGCTAAAAGCGCCCAAATGCTTCTCGTCTAATTCCTGAATAGCCAGAGGTGTGTAGGCTGGAGTATACCTGAAAACAATGAAGGTTATTCAAGTATAACAGTCGAGAAATAGGCATTTGTGGAACTCGTTTAGTACTTTTCAGTTAGCCGGTGAATTTTATTCATTCAGACAAAAGATATTGGCTTTGCATGCTTTCTTTGAAAACCTGACTGGTTATTATGTTAACATCAGCGTCATTTACGCAAGAGGTCTTCTATGTCTTTGAACGCTATTCTTCTGTTCAGATCTCACACAAGCAACTTTGTTGCCTAACTCCGCGTAGAATTAATTTTTCGTTACCTGTCAACCCTGCTGTCATCTTCAGTTACTAAAGTGATAAGTACACTCTGCATCTCTGCTTCGGGTTTTGCCTGTGCAAAGTCAAATGACACCGCACGAAGGAACGCGTGATATTCATCAAAACCAATCTCCTTAGCTCGACGCTTGTATGCCTGATTAGAAAATTAGGTGCATAACAGTATTACTAGTAAACGTTCATTCAAATGACATGAAAAGTAAGGTAAACATCCTCAAAAATGTTGCGATTTTCCAAACCAATGAATCCCTATTAACCCCTATCCCACACCACGTTTCCAACCTAAAAATGGCTGCGCAATTTAGAGTGTAAAATGGAAATAAACTACCATAAAGCGAAATAGTTACCTTGGTCACAACATCTGTTTCTTGAGCAGCTGTAATAAGCCTGTGCCTCAAGGTTACAACCTGTAGAAAAGTAATCAATTCAACTTGTTACATTTCTCAAACATTTGCTACAATTCAAATATCAGACAACTGCATAGTTTACGGAAATTAAAGGGCTGTCTTAGGTCGGCATTCACTTTTTCATCGCAAAATCCAGTCTCATATCATCATGATATGTGGACTCGCTCTTGAAAAGCAACGTTGAAAGTGTTCAATTCTAAGTGTTTTTAAAAATAAGTCAGAATGTTAACAAAACCATGGTGGTTAACCCTTTCTTCAATCCCAATGTCGCTGACTACCTCTAACAGATTTGACCAAACGTCTGTCAGAATCTTTTGCTTCTCTTTAACGGACTTTCTTCCTCCTTTCTTAGATTCTGCAGCCTGATTCACAAGAGATTGTGCCACTTCACATACAAAGATAGGATCTTCCACAAACACTTCCGAGAAGAGCTAGAAACAGCAAGAAGATAAGGGAAATGTTAAATACCACATATTCAATTAATTTGACCCTGGATATGAGAGAAGTAATCTTCATAATAAAACAAATGGAAAGCGTTGTGCACAATTGTCCATTATCACAAACTAACCAGCGAAGCTCCATCATCACGATTAACCTCCATACTGCTCAGTGTTCGTAGGTTCCTTTGGCGCTTCTGGATGTGTGATGATTATTGGCTTTATTTCATTCCCATGGATTTAGGGTTAGAGTGAGGAACCTTGCCAGATCCACTTCGGGCAACGATCACAGAAATTCCATGTTGATCACTTATGAGAATTTACGAACTATTGAACAATGACTTATTTTGTCCACGCATGCACATATATTATTTCACCAATGAGACTTTCTCAGTGCACACTTATAGCACAGACGATTTAAAGAGGTGACAGGAAATGCATTATATTTTTTATTTCTCCTGGACTGTTCAGCCGGGAGACACAGTACAGAGGTTACTTCTTACATCTTTCTGCGTCTGCTGTGCAAATGAGTGGCCAGTTGGTTCTTGATTATCCCATTCCTTTTGAACAGCCTCAAATAGGCGGTGCTCAAGTGAAATTACTTCTCCAGTACATTTTGGTTTGTGCAGTTGGATAAATACCTGGAATAAATGGCGATATGGTGAGATCCAGTTGTAAAATAAATGAACTGGAATGGATGGCAAATGTGATGCATTTGAAATGGCGGAAGAAACTGCAACTCAAGAAGTTGTGTTAAGTTTAATCTAACCCTAAAAGTTTCTTCTATTTTCAGCTTGCTACTTTTTTCAATGTCGGTAACTGCATTGTTAGTAGGAAACTGCATTTATTAACCTTTCCAACTTTCAATAACATTACCTGAGGAACTTTAAGTGTCATTGTCAGTAAGGACCAGGCAATGTGCATGGATTGAGGTCGGCGGATTGCATCTAAATTTTGGTAGGTACTTGGTGTATTTTGTCATTTACCGGTAGTGGTTATCTATTGCACAAAATTATCTAAACACGGTAAAACCTTCAGGGTTAGGATTAGGGTTAGCGTTAGGGTTAGGTTAGGTAATTGTATAATTACTGAACGTTTTATACCTTGCTTAAAAAAACTGAAACAATAGAAAAGGAGACACCAAGTACCTACCTAAATTTTCAGCATTTTTCCTCTATCAGATAAGATTACAATCGGTGGTATTCTTAGTAAAATAAAATAAATTTCCTTGAATTTGACCACCCCTCTTTAGTTTTTGGTGCTGTTACGTTAACTTGTTCGTTCACTTCTCCTGATTCTGACTGTAGCTTGGAAGGTACAGAGTCACACATTGTGCCTATGTTAGCTTGTAAGCTAGACATGACTCTGCATCTACTAAACCTGGGGGTGAGCTCAGGGCAACAGCAATCAGGAGACGTAAATGTTAATGAGATTGACCTGATCCTAAATAGAGCTGGACACTTTGTGGCAACCATTGAAGAGAAAATTGCAATGACAATATGTCTGAGACGAAAAAGCTGACTACGGACTGGCCTGGCAGGAAGAGCAACACATGCTCGTATCCAACCCACCAGGGGCCGCGGAAGGCCATAAAGAAACCGTATCAAGTAAATGCCACCTTGTCGGAAGAAATTTATCAATTTCAACATCCCACAGTTCCCATCGGTTCTGGTAAGTACAAATTACACGTAGCCAGATCACAGGCAATTATCTTCAGAATAGAGGAGTAGGCTTGACTAGTAAATGAAAATGAATCTTTATTTCAAAGGTGCTTCAATTGACAATACGTCAAGGGGTGGGGGGGTGCCATACAGCAAATGAGGCGATTGGCAAAGCTTGCGAATTGGCAAGAAGTAACCATGGCAATCGAGCCATGGGTCCACCTCGGCACCCGTCACACTGTCTTCACAGTGGAATTTACAGTTACCAATTCTTGCCCTAAGGAGAGGGTGGGTGGATAAGGCGAAAGCAAATGGCGGTAAACCCCGAGCAAAAGACAAGCACAAGTGCAAACAAGAGCGACAACGTACACGCAATGTCAATAGCCGCTGACCAGCAGACCTTTCCAAGTTAACGTTGCTTATAAATAACCACATTTGTTACGATCATCTCATCAATTTCAAGCTTTTCATCAAATATCCCCAAGGGGAGGGAGCCAAAAAAAAATCCAATCCTCTTGTCTATGCTTATCATCAACATAGGAGATATAATCTTTAAAGTACTGTGGGCGACAGCCATTAACAATCTTGTCCATTAAACAAAGCTTTCTCATTCGTATGACGTCGTCAATAGGTAACCAACCTAGCTACTGAAAAGTTCAACGGAATTATCAGAGAAACTAGCATCTAAAATTGGCCTGGCACAACGTTTTTGAGCTCTTAATAATCGAAGTAAATTTTCATTTTTGGTGTTTCCCCACATTGTGTAACAATATTCAAATAACGGCCGAATTAATGTATTGTATAATAGATTTCTTAGCCAATGATTAAGATATGTCTTAGCTCTCTTAAGCTAGCAAATTCTAGAATTTAATTTATCAATTGCACCAAGAGTGTGTGCAACATACAGGTGTGGAAAGCCCACTTGCTAAGTAACCAGGACAAAGCCAAGCAACATATCCTCCAGAAGCTAGACGAGAGCTCGTGTCAAACAGGAGTATCCCCTTATGACTTCAGCCTACCTCCGATCGGATAACACCAGATGCTACCACAGCAGGCCTCTCTTGCTTAGCCTTGGAGGAGTAGGGGAGAGAACCGGTATCATTCCAGTGCGATATGATTTCTCAGAAGCACAGGCAGGCAAGGACATCTGTGATCGGAAGACTGCTGCTATGAAGGCACACATAAAGGGCTGGGTCAACAAGAGGCACAACGTCGTCACGGCAGAGGATATGAAGGCAGCACTAGAATCCCATGGAGGTATCAAGGGGTGCCAGGTGCAGTCGTTGAGGTGGACGCTACCAGGGAGAGAAACAAAGAGAGCAAGATACCAGGCATTAGTGTGTTGAACAACTTCCAGTACGAGGAGTGTGGCATCCAAGTATGGAAAGCATACAACATTGGCCCTGGGCGTCTCATCCCTTACAGTGATCTCGTAGTTTCATCACAAGGAGATACTGGGCTAAGGGTGATAAAGCCATTTGGTCAAGTTACACAGAGGGGAAGTGTGGTTAAGAGCATCAGGCCTTAGTCCGAGATCTACTCTTGCCAGGAGACTGGATGCGTCCTCATTTTCAAGACCCAGGCAGAAGCAGAAAACCATATGGACACAGGGAAGCACCGTCTTGAGGTGGACTGCGAATCCATGTATGACTGCGTCAGGAGGAAATGGGTGGGAATGGTGAGAGGGGTGTCGTTTGCCCCAAATGTGCCATCAACCTCATCGCAAGGTGTTGATAGCAGCAGCCCTGCCAAAGCATCTGGCCTTGGGCCATTGGGGTGGGCTCTTAAGGTAGCAAAATGACCCACCGGGATGACTGATAACGTCAAAACCTCTTGATGAAGAAATTTGAAGTGGGTGTAAGGACTGGAAACAAGGCCGATCCTGTACAGGTAGCGAGGGAGATGAAGATGCTCAGAAGTGAGGATGGAGAGCCTGCGTTTAAGCCTGAAAAGTGGAGGACTGCGCAGCATATCAGCGGTCTGTTCTCATGTCAGACAGCAGTCCAGCGTCATAAGGGTACTGATGCTGAGGAAAGACCTGAGGAAGACCTGAGGAATGGCCTTTCATGCTCTTAGAGGTTTGGTGATGGAAGACATGGGCAAACCAGGCCATCCAATGATAGTGGCCCATAGCAACGTCTGCGAACTTGTGAAAGACAACAAGCTTGGCTCACTCAAACCGGCAGTCCTGAAAGAAATCTGCCCATCATCGCCATGTTCTGTCACTCCTCCAAACAAGAAACTGTTGGGTTGCACTTATGTCCGAATATGTATCAACTTTCGACTCGCTAATTTGCATATCAGTGTTGCTCCATGTAAGAATTACATTTCTTTATGCACCGAATTGACTGTCACGCAATCTTTCATTGCCATGTAAAATGCAAGGTTAAAAGACAAGAGCTCATAATTCATTTTATGACGCGTAGGGTGATATGGCTCATATCTACTAACAACACGTGCGTGGATTTTTTGCAGGGAATGATTGGCATCACACAAATTGGTCAAATTTTAAAAGAAGCTTTCAGGAGGGGATTTTAACTTGCCAAATGAAAATATACCTGCAACATGTAACACCTCAAGCATATTCGGCGTATGTAACAACTCAAAGCGATTTTTCCCGCGAGAAACGGTAATTATGCAAATTAGGAAAGTAGGTAAAGTCGTGAGAAAGCTCAGGCAGATTTGTAAAGACTTGAAGACAGATTAATAAAAGATAGTTTTGATCTGAAATTAAACCGCCACAGTTGACTGAAATAGCACCAAAACCTTCGAGGAAATTTATTTTATTTACTGAGAATACCACCGATTGTTATCTTATCTGATAGAGAAAAAATGCTGAAAATTTGGGCTAAATCCGCCGACCTCGATCCGTGGACCTTGCCTGGTCCTTACTGACAATGACACCTGAATAGCTAATCGTTTCCTTGGGATTCTACATGATTCCCAATTTGTAGTTCTAAAAAAAACAACATTGGGTATCTCAATAAAAAAAGTTGCTTAATGAAAACGTTTTTTTAAAATATACGATAAGTGGTTAAAGCAAGAAAATGGAATGTTCATACTTTTAAGACGTATTTCCATGAGGAGTTAAATTACAGCGGTAGTTATTAAAACCTCATCAGCCGATTGCACGACTCTTTGTAGCATGTGCATATTAGAGTTCCAACATAACAAACAGTTTTGGTTAAAAAAGAAATACGAGAGCAATAATTATTATAACGTACCTTCAAAGCATTCTGTAAAGCTTCATACACCCTGCTGGCCAAACCAAGTGATGGATGAAATTCCAACATGTAAATATAATTCAGAGCAGGCCTAAGAATACACAAGAGTGGTCACAGTGGAATACAAAACAACTTAATTATCCGTTTTAGGCCCATTTCAAACGTTGAACTTTATGTGTCAAATCTAATGCAAATGAGCGAAAACAATAGATTTTTCGCATTTGCATTAGATCCGACACATGCAAAGTTCAATGTTTGAAAGAGGCCTTAAACTAAACAAGTGTTGTTTAAAATTCTTACCGACTTGTATTAACTGCAATATGCTGTTGTGGAATTATGCGGTGAGGAAGACCAAATAAAGCTGCAAATTAAACATAAAGGTGAGGGCAGCAATTTTTTTCTCTAATTTAAGGTCTTATCTTTTAAGTCACATAAACAAATGTCAGGCGAATTATACTTAAGTTCAGCTGTGAAAACAAGAACAGTCTTAGGCCCAAGGAATCCCGAAAGAAGATAACCTATCTTATCCAACCTATTGACGAAAAAAATCAACAGCAAAATTCTATACAAAAATTTGGTTTTATCAACGAAGTTGATAAATGTAAATTGGCCACCGAACACAGAGCTTTTAGAATCTCTTTTAGAATCTCTGTACGGTGGCCAATTTACATTTATCAACTCCGTTGATAAAAACAAATTTTTGTATACTACTTCCCCACTGACGCAGCACCACAGTTTCTTTAGAAACTACCCCTTCATTCAGCAAAATTCTATACACAAGTTGCCTCATCCATACGGTAGCCTCGCAGCTCCTACAAGGTCTCACCTGATTGGAGACCACCCTTGAGGTTTAACAAAAGAACAAATAACAGAAACAATGGCCCTTTTGTTTTAGGCCTAGGGTCCATTGTTTCTGTTATTTGTTCTTTTGTTAAACCTCAAGGGTGGTCTCTAATCAGGTGAGACCTTGTAAGAGCTGCCAGGTGACCCCATCCATAATAGTATACCAACTATGCTTAAATGAAATGTTAAGCTGTGTTAATGCATCACCGTATCTCAAGTAATGCTCAAGTCACAACCCGAAATAGGGAGGCGTTCGTAAAGAAAAGAGACTGGTCAAAACCCAGATCATGTGGCACACCTCTCTCATTGCAGGTGACATTATTTTTGAATTCTTGTCACATATGAAGGAGATTTTTATCTTACCAGAATTGTCTTCCCTGCTGACTTTCTGGACAAACTCGCGTTCATCATCAACCTGATAACAGAAATCAAGATGATCCCCAAGAGAGTCTTGAGCAAGATGACTTGTATCTAAATTGTCAGTCTACCTTGGGAGCGAAAATTTCATCTTTAAGGGAAAATAAGTGGTCAGTTCTCTCTCTAAATTTGTAAGGAACATCTTTTTCATGCTCACACACTTTTACTTAATACAATGGAAACATCATCGGCAACTATAATGTTTGTAACTAAATTAAATTGAATTCAGGTCGGGTGGTGAATTAAAGCTACCAAGGGAGGAAATGAAATAATTGACGAACCAAAATCTGATTGAGGATTCGGTCATTTCCTCTTGCAACTACACCTGTACTGAGCCTTTACTAGAAATAAACTGAGCATTCGTCGTAATGCCAACTATCATACCTGTGCATCAAGAATGGACTTTATCAAGTTTGCATGAAGTCGAAGGCAGACACATTCTGCGCGATAAATCTTCACAAAATAGTCAGCACTGAAGTCAAATCTTGGTCTTGAGTGTATCACATTTACTATAACCTAAGGGTCGAACCAAAACTCAGTCAATTTATTCCACTAGAAAATGAAGTTGTTGCTATCAGAGTGAGCATTATGTATGAAAAAAAATTCAGACAAACACGAGAAGTAAAAAATACGTCAATGTTTAAGGTTTTGATGTGGTCTCAAAAGTGTAATGCAACTTGCAGAACGTTTGCCAAGAAAAACCAGTTTCGTTATCTGTTTACTTGCTTGGTTTCCACCGAGATGGGCTATGTACAACACCCCTTACAGTGCCAAAGAAACTTACAAAGTGCGATCATCTGAGCTGAGACAATCAAGCATAGTTGACCCTGTAATTTACATTAGGACCAGTGTATTAAGATTTATTTGTATGAACAGTACAAAGTTTAAGTCCCTTAGCTCTTCATTTTAGTTACAGGATGGTAATTAATCTCATGTTATTTATATGCAATAAATACAACTTTTATGGGATATCTATATGCAAGGGAGTTACAATGGCTCACCGCTTATCGCGTGGTTTATACTGATCAGTGTTTTTTGTACAATATATCAGGGATGTGATTAATCTCACCTGGGCCAACCTCCTTTTTTCTTTGGGGTCAAAAACATGATGATATGCTTCCAAATAACAATCAACGAGCTACGGACAAAAAGAGATTTTTCTTAAAGATCTGACTGAAAGTACCCCCAATAGACGTGAAACTGGCTTGTCTCAAAGAAATTACTTGATGTGTCGTGTAATTCCTGCATTGTAGTTATGTATTGTTTATCCCTTTTCCATTTCTTACACTTGTATTGTTACTTTAAAATTAAGTTATTTCGTGTTGACAAAAATATCAGCAGCTTTCAGCTTCTTTAAATTGGAGATTAAATCAAGATGTAGTTTGGTACAGAATTACGTAGTGCGTGTACCTGTCTTTTGTTTTCCAAATATGCGGCTTCGTTTGTCCAAAGATCCAACAGAACTGCAAACCTATCCAC